>NW_010301916.1:0-17740 GCF_000700745.2 Antrostomus carolinensis
ATCCCTGACATTCTGTGATTCTGTGATTGAAGTTATGAAGCATTTAGGCAGCATGCCAGATAAAATTAAGCTCAACACATTCTTCAAATGTAAAGTAGCAGTTTATTCAGAATAATATAAAATGAAAGAACAGCAACACTCAACCAGTTTTTTACACTGTAAATCTATTCTAATGCTGTTCTGTCATTAGATCCGCTCTGTATGATTATTTTGGGATGCTATTAGCAATATTAGGAAATATTGCTATTTCCTATTTCAATAGGAAATTGAAGATTTTAGAGCAATTTCCAGTTCAGATCTTCCAAGTAGCTATCACAGATGATACCCATGCAGGCGTGCTTTACTTGGCTTGGAGACCTTTCCCACCTCCCAAAATTAAAAATGCTGAGTTAGGGCACTTGTACCACCCTTTAGCTCCCATATTTCTAGCTACAGTCTGACAGCCTCATTTCAAACTTTGTATGACCTTAAGATTGTTTGAAGAAGGTATTAATCCATAGGGCTTCAGGAAGAGGCACTGCTAGTTCAATAAGCTAGTCTTTCACAGAAAGACTGCTCAGGAAATCATTCCTCTATATAGCAGGCTACAAACAAATGGAGGAAACTGGCAGCTGTAGATACCTTCTGTCTTCAACAAGAAGAAATATATTTGCCTCTTCTTAATCTTTGATTGGCCTTGTGTGCTTTTGTGAAGACTTTCACAGGCAGCAGTGGGAAGTTCAGTGTTTAGTGTGTTTTGTCTGCACACTGAGATCTGGACAGTGGGCCCAGAAAGCAGCTGGAAATGTAGACAGGGAAAGAACAGCAGTGTATAGAGTAAGTATGAGGTAAGAGTTTACCTTGGTAAATTAAGGGTTTTGTATTGTTACTTTGCTTTCCCTCCCACCCCTTTAATCCAATGGGAAAAGACGGGACCCAAATGAGACCAAATTAGGAAAAGTTTGCATAGGGTCACCTGCAAGTCAGACTTAGGACCACTGGAGTTCTGGTATTAGCATCTTGCAGGAGATCATCGGAGTGGAGTTAGCTGACAAGAACTCTTCCAGTGCTGGCTCTGAAGGGCCAGGGAAGGTTTTGAGAACACAGCTCATGTGTGGTTTTCTCAGTCATTAATATCTATTCCATTAGGATTCTGTATTGCTGTATTTCCCTGCTGGACAAACATCTCTGCTACTTCTGCAATCATGATCTTTTTTTTATTGCCTCACTAATACAGATTAGGAATAATCTGTTTTCCTTCCTCTCACAAGGAAGGAAAGGATTCCTTCGTCATACAGCAGTGTGGAAAAAGATGGAGAATTGAACCCAAAGACCAGAGGGCCAAGTACTCTCCAATCTGGTAATTTCAAGGCTTGCCTGTTTTCTACTGACACAGAACCAGAGAAACAGCTTTGTGCAGTTTTAGATGCTAGTGTTCTGTTCTAATGCTCTTTTCAAAAGCTTTGTTTTTGAGGGGGAAATAATTATTGGATAGGTTTCATTCAACTCGGGAAACCTGCATGGAAATAATATATTCCTGGGAATTTAAAACTTAGTGGTGTTTGTTTGTTTTTTTTTTTTTAAATCAGTGTACTGGTCAGAGTATAGTATGCTTAATATTTAGAGCCCTAAGCTTTAAGATATTTGTAATCTTTGGGTATTTCTGTGAGTGTTTTACAGACATCTGCAGAGTGTTTTCATCGGCAGTCTCACACTGTAACAGAAATAAAAGTCGTATATATTAGGCATTGCCAGGTGTCTAAATGCATACATGTATTCGTGTGCATCTGTAAAATGCATTCTGTGTGCAGATATTAAACACATCCTCTCTGGGATTACACTGTAACTTGCGTACTTGGAGGCAAAGATTCTGAATAAAGAACTAGTTCAGAATAGAGTGGAATTTCCTGCAGTTGCTGTGAGTTTTCAAAGCAATGGCTACAGTCAGAATCTGGCCTAAGTAAATAACTTATGAAAGATGGAAAGGAAAAGCAGCATGTGATGTAATTAATGGGAACATATAACAGTCTGCTCTCACATAATAAATTGGCAGCTATGCCTAAGGTAGCTGCCTTTTATTTGCAAAATACAGTTGGTATTTTTAAAAAGTAATTGCACATTTTCTTCCATTTCCACATGGTCCCAGAGAACATAGTACAGTACAACTAGAAACAGAAACTCAATAAAATCATGGTTGTTGTTTGTTTTGGTTTTTGGGGTTTGTCTTGTTTTGTTTTTTCCCCAGGCTCAGGGCTACGATCTTATTTAAGCCAATGTCCAAAGGAAAGGAGGAATACATTTTAGCTCAGGAAAACACAAGTGATAAAACATTTTAGTGAGGTTTAATATAGAATAATCTAAAAGGATAAGGCAGGAACAACCAGAATAAATAACAGTAAATGGCTACATATCTATTTGCAGAAGAGATTTGGTAATATAATTCTCCTGACTCAAGTAAATAATGGTTAAGATAAATGTTCTGAAATTCTTCCATCTTGAAGGCTTGAATTTTCCCTGTCTGAAAGTTTACTACAGCTATTCCTGTCCAGCAAGCATGACATCAGTTGTTCTTTAAATACGCCACAGATGCTGGCAGATCTTCAAGAAAATGCATTCTACTGCCTGCCTAGTGCAAAGCTCTGGAAGGCTGCAGGATGACACAATGGCTCCCCACACCCAGCTGCTGATTCAGCTGACTCAAACAGCCTGCTGGAAAAACAGTGCTGGAGTCCTCTCTCAAAAAAAATTTGCAGGAGGAAGGTAAAGAAGGCTTGCAACTGGGGTTTGCTGCTGTGACTGAACATACAAGCTACTGGACTTCTTAACTGCCATTTCCAGGCTTCTCAGTGAAGTAGAGGGAACTGTATGTCATACCTGGTGTATGTGATTGCCCTCTGTGCACAGGTGGGGAGGTAGACTACCCATCATTTCAGTGCTTTGTTTATCTGTTTGAGTTTTCTTCTGGTTTTAAGCAATCTGTTTGCCATCACCCCTGAGAGTAGGGAGGAAAAGGAAAGTTCAAATCTATTCTGTCATAAGTGAGAGGTAGGATCTAACCTATTTTGTCTGAGTGAATGGGGATAGGATGTCGTACTAAAAACCTAGCATCGGAGTGAGTTCTTCTTGCAGTAAATCTAATTTGAAGCTTTACTGCTGTTTAAAATGGAACAGCCTGAAGACCAGGAAATATCGTTCTCTGTAAAATATTCCTGAGTCTCTGTATTTCTGACCCCAGGGGATCTTGCATTTGCTGCAGGCTGAGCCTGGTAGGCAGTTTGTTGCTGAACTAAGCCCTTTAAATAGACAGCAAGTTTAAAAAAGTACATCCTGCAATTTTTGTGCTGATGAATTTAGAATGATGTTCTAGCAAGCTCAGTACACTCCGAATTAATTAGCAAGGATCCTTTTAACAGGATAATTATTATATCAGCAAGTGGTAAACTCAGAATGAATGTGAGTAGTCCTGGCTTGCGTCAACAAGGAAAAATCTGTTGCAGTTCTAGCAACTGATTCCAAATTCACCCTAATGTGAAAAGTTTTAGACAGCACAGTGGTCATCACCAGCACTCTAGCTTTTTTACCTCCAGACTTGAATTAAAATCCCAAATGAAGTTGCATTCCACTCACTATATATCTACCTTCCAACACCATGGTGAATGATGATTGGCTTTTTTAAATTTCTGCTGGAAAAAGGCCCAAAATAAGAAGAGCAGGAAGCGTTGCACATTATTACTAAAGTATTAATGTTGGAAAAGGCTATGAAGTATGAGACTTCCTTCTTTATGGCTGTGCATTTTCTTCTTTCATAATGGATGGGCCTGATCATGCATAGAACAGTAACAACTCGCAAATATAAACACAAGTTCACATGTTTGGAGGTTGGAATTTTTCAATAGGTTAATCTTTCAAAGAATAAACTTGCCATTGTTTATCAGGCTATGGATAAATAAGCATATGACTTCTGCAGTGGTAGCAGAAACACTTCTATGCATTCCCCAGACCAGACTCTGTCTTTAGATAGTGGAGGCTTTGGAAAATAAGGTTTAATTGGGGAATTTTTTAATAAGGGAAGGTACCTTAACTAGGTCACTTGACACTTGCTAGATTTTTTAATATGCTTTTCTGCACTCTTTTAGAATGGATGTAGAAATCTGTAAAAGCACCTGACGCTTTCTGTGAGAATATAATTTTTAGGCAGACTTTCAAAAAACACTTATCTTTCTTTCAGCTTCTGTAACCTAAGCCCAGCAAAGTCAATGGCCTTACACTGATACAAAGTTTGTTCTTGGGAGAAATTAATCAGGCCTTGTGTTGTTCATTCTGAACATCAAAGTAGTAAATGAACAATTATTAGCCATTTCTTAAAAATTGATCTCGACGCTCAACAGATCAGACAATCTCTCCGGTTGTTTCATGGTACCTTGTGGTGCTCTATAAAATGTGAAGCGCAAACCTGAATCCTTTTGTCTAGATAGTCTTGTCAAACTTGAGCAGGGATGTTTCTTTCTAGTTAGATTGTATGCCTCAATAAGCCCACTTTTATAAATCATATAAAATGGGGGCATTTTAAAAATTTGTCTCAACTGCAAGCACAGTGAAACCAAGGGCGGGGGGAAAGCTTTACAGATATTTTGGGGTTGGCTTTTTTTTTGTGTGTGTGTGTTCTGCTGGTAGAAATATAAAGGCAAGCAGCTCTGTAGAAAATGCCTGTGACAAATGCAGTTCTTTTAATGATCTGTGGGGTTGCGCTTTTTTTTTTTTTGTAAGGTTTAGGTTATTCAGACCATGCAGGTCCTAAAAGACAGTCTTATGTATGCAGTTTCATGGTGTTGCATAGTTTTTAACTGAATCCAGGCAAGGATGAGGTAATGTTTGAAGATGCTAAATTTCTTGAATGAGCAATGTTTAGATGTCACAGTAACAGTAGAAATCTGTCATCTCCCTTCATTTGTGTGTCTGCACAGTTGTCACTGCTGAAGTTGCTCCCACACATGGTGACCATATTGTTCATCACACTATGTTACAGCCTGACCATCCAAGTAGAGCTAAATGCTTCTGTACTTCCCATAATGGATAGTCTTGTCCTTCTATTTGAATACATTCAAGTACATATGCTATCACAATGCCACCCCAATAACTCTTAGTGTGACAAACCTTTCTTGCTACTACAAACTATGGCTACAAATCCTTGTGGATAATATCATAGGGACCTAGTCAAAATCCATCATACAAATGGATAAAAAAATGGCAAAAGCCATTTCTATGACTTTGCTTCAGAAAATTTCCCCTACAATTTAGAAGAAATTATTGATCTCTTGGTGGAAGAGATGACTTAGGCACTCAAGGTGTGTTTGATCATAGAAATCAGCTAAGCCCTTCTGAAGAAGCTGTGGGAAATGCAATCTCTTTCACATCAGTGACTGTGCTCACTGATCTCCTGATGGAGCTTGGGATTCCTCTTTTGGAGAAAAAGCAACAAACTCTTTCATTACAGTATCTTGGTCAGCGGTAGCATGAGTACTAGCTTCATAAGGCTCACAGGGGCAACAGCTGACTTCTCCTTTTCTGCTCTTCTGCAGAACAGTAGCACGGAAGTCTAACGTTATCACTGCCAAACGATACAATTGTAGAGTCACAACTAAGATATTTTTAGCTGTAAAAAACACCAACATCTGATTGAATATTCTGAAGTGGCCCATCAGGATTGAACGCACAATGAAGAAGGGACCATCCTGTATGAAAAGGCTGACCCCGATGTTCCATAGTTCTGCACTGTACCTGCACAGCAGCAGGCTGGGGATCCGCCTAGGTGATGCAGTTGGTTTGCAGCCAATATGCTGTACTGAAAATAAAACACAGTTATGTTAAAACAACTCTCTAAAATTGAGCCAGGGTTAGGGAAGTTACAATCCAGGGTACCCTGGATTATAAATGCAGTAACAACTGCCAAACACTTCAGCTTACCAAAAGAATTCTATTGTTTGAGTCAACAATGGGGAGAAAAAAAAAAAAAAAAAGACTCAAGTGGAAAATGAGTTCTAGAATGTAGAAATTTGCTGAATCCATTAGGCAAAGCTTCAGCAGCAGCTAATTTTTTAATATGTTTTTGTGCCATTGCTGTTTAATAGTCCTAACTGCATTGCTGTCCAATAATAAGTGCTTAAAAACTTCTATTTTATGTCATGGTTGATGTGTGAGTAAACATTCTGATGCTTAATTAAAAAGTACTATCTGTGCAACTGTATAGAACTACCTAAAATAAACTGTACCCATAGTAAATTTCAGGGCAATGTGTGTTCAATAACTTAATTTTTAACTGATAAATGTAATTAAATAAGCAGAAAAGCAATAGCTAGAGAAAAAATGCATAGTATGACAGATTACATCACTTAAATTTAATGCTATGATTGTTTAAGCAATGTTTGAATTTATTTGGGTGGTGGTGATGTGTATGGAAAGGTTTTTTTTATTGGTGTGGGGTTTTTGTTCTGTGGTTTGGTTTTTTGTTTTTAAATCCTGAGTGTTATGCGTCTTTAACACAATATATTTTACCAGTAACAGAAATTATAGCTGTGATAAATCTGAAATATGATTGCATCAGGTTTTTTCAGGATGTAATCTGCTGCTGAGCTGAAATGCTGAAATGTTTTCCTAATTTCAGTGTTGAAAACAAAATAGTGCTGCCCATGAAGAAAAGGCTAATGAAAAATTCCTGGAATAATTTTTCATTATTATTTTATTCATTTATTATTTTAATAAGTGTGTCAACCTAGCCATCAATTTTATATAAGATGCTAGTGTGGATAATGTATCTTTGGACTGGTAAAGTTAAGTTGCAAACCTGTAGTGGCTGGAGGTAAAAATGGTTAGAACAGATGATGATTGAGGTGGCTTTCATTATTCTTCTCGGATGTAGAGAAGCTCTTTCTTCCTAGGGACAAATACGAGCCTGAGCTGGCTGAATGTGGGCTTTTTAGCTTAAGATAAAGGTGTACAGTCCCAATACTATATGGTCCTTTAGGTTCCCTGTGAATAGGTAATTTCTCCTGTGGTAACCTCTTCTGTGCTCTTGGCTGTGCTGTTTCCTGTGGTTAATGATAGCCTATCTCTCCATAGGGTCTAGTAACCTACCCACATTGGAGCCATAATTATAATTCAAGACCAGATCTAACTCAAGAGCTCACATAGTGAAGTCTGAGGAAGCACCAGGCAACCAGAGCAGATGCTGCAATACAAGATTGCAATTCCCATTTTTTCTGTAAGTAGAGTGCTTTATCAGGGAGATCAGAGGTTAGCCAGAAACAAGTGTTTCCTCAAAAGAAACCACAATGGGCTTTCTTCAAAAACCATCATTATGTGAACTGCTCTCCACCAGAAGCCCTCAGTATAACCACTGGTGTGTGCAGAGCCACAAGACATGCCAGCAAAAACTTAAAGCATTTGTTCTCTTTTCTTGTCTATGTGCAAGTACTAACCTGCAAGATCAAGTGGAAACTGTAGCATACTCCAGGTCCATACAGCAAGAATTGCATTTATGAGAGCATAATTCTTCCTACGGGAGGGGAAAAAAGTGATAGCAGTGAAGATGCAGTTTCCTTATGTGATAACAAAAATGTTCCCTGTAGTATCTGGAATGTCATTTAAAGGGTGGTTGAGTGAAACAGCGATTGATTAATGCATGCTCTTGAGATGCAAGACTAAGGAAAACAGAGGCACCTTTTGGTATAGAATTTTTGCTGTTCAGGCCACGTGTTCCAACTGTCTAATTACACTAAATATCTGATACTAATGCTATAATGATAAGCATATGGAAAGAGACTCTGTGGCTCAAAGAGGAAATATCTTTACCCTTGTAGTGATTACACATTCCTTGCAAGCCTGAAGCTTCTCTGCCAAGTGGGAAGGACCTCTTTTCCTGCTGCAAAACTTTTTCTTTGATATAAAAAAAAGCATGTCTGTACGAGAGGATGAATCTCCTCTGTGATTCATTTTTTTTATGCTGGATGTTCACAGCTCATCTCTCAGTCCAGTGAGGGGGAGATGGGCTTACTTTCTCTGGGAGAGATCACAATGCTGAAAATTCACACCAGACTATCCCATTCCCTTTCTTCTTATCTTTGAACACTTTGTCATTCTATCATGAAGAAAGTACATATGAGATAACTAAAGAAGCAACTTGGATAATGAATCACTAAAGCAATCTCTAGTTGCTTCCTTGCTAGTCTAAAACAAATCATTAACCTGAAAAAGGCTTATTGGGTATCCAATGTTTGAGCTCCTGTAGCTGCAAGGACTGACTCTGCAGGGCAACTAGTTATGCTAGTTGTTTGGCTCTTGGCATCCATCACAATAAAAGGGTGAAACACGCTTCTCTGCTGGCAACAGATGAGTAATCCTTAACGAAGCTCATAGGACTGTTGGGTCTTTTACAGAGGGAAAGATGAGAGTAAGAAAATGGAGCCCTTGAACGTAACCTTCTGTTATCTGTGGGAAATACCGTTCCACTAGTCTGAACACCACAGATAGCACAAACAAATCTTCAAACAAAACAAATATCTTGCGCTATACAAATTATTTATGTCAGCAAATAGTCCTTACCGAACATCTTCAATGTCCAAAGTTTCACTAGCAAATTCAAGTATATCTGCTGCTGTTCCCACAAACATGAGGAGCAGCTGAGACAATTGGTCCCGAGTGATTTCAACTCCAATGGGGAGAAGCCATCTCCCAACTACTAGTAACAGCAGAAAAGTCTGGTGGAGTGCCAGTGTCCATACAGTCTCACAGATTGTGGAGAGCTGATTCACAAAGACTTTAGCCTGTTTAAAAGACAACAACAATAACATACTGTAACTTCAGGAGACTGACATTATAGATACATTCAGACTGTATTCATCCTTGAGCCTGCTTTTGTTCTCCTTCCCATTGTATTAGAGCAAATCAGTTCTATGTGGCAGGTATAACTTGAAAAAGGCATGCTAATAGAAACTTTGGGTAATGAATAACAAGTCTTTGTGTGCTACTCTTCTGTTCACATTTTTCAGCTGAGCGTTATCCTTTGCACAACCATCATGCAGACACTTTCTAAACTCAGCGACTGAGATTTGGAAAAGAGTGGTAGGAGACTCTCCTCTTCACACAGAGACTTTTCCTACCAACAACAGTTAGTATGCACCATGCTGTAGTACGCACCACTTTCACAATACAGTTTTCGGAAACTATTTTTTTTCTTTCTTTTTTTTTTTTTTTTTGTTTTAATCACTGTGAGGAGCTTGCCCAAATAGACACAACAGTCCTCTCTAATTGCTCTAATGTCATATGATCTCTGTGAGGAATAGGAAAAGGTGTCCCACCGTCTGAATGATGTGGTGATCTGTTCCCTCACTTCCATGACTGCTGTCTCTGGATTGATTGAAGTCGTGGTTGCTGACATTCACCTGAACTGCTCCGGGCTCATTACCGCAGTACTGTTGTGAAGAAAAACATCACACATGCATAAGCATCCCACAAAGGGAGCAGAAGCACTCTGCAGCTGAAAGAGTCCCATTTTGCTGAACTGCAGAGGGTTCATTTGTGAAAGTCAGTCGATGTTTACGAAGTTACATGCTCACTCTGAATGAAATTCCCCTCTTCTTCAGAAGGGAAGAATTCCTCTCATGAGGAGAGGAGTGATGTGTCGGTAGGTCCCTGAGACAGTGTAGGACTGCACTATAGAAGAGGATGTAAATTCAAAGGCTGATGGAGCGGGTGACACCTTTGTGCTGTTAAGACTGTACTCTTTGAATGCCATCTGCCTGCAGCTCTCCTGAACAGGCTACTAGGTTTCCTACGTAGTGTTTCTGGCTAAAACAGTAAAATAGGATAAAAATTGGTCATGGTCGGTCTGCTGTTTTATGGTCATGGTCAGTCTCTATATTCAAACTTTTTCTCAAAAAAATCTGCTTCTCATCTCTACTATCCAGAAAAAGTTCTCTAAAAATGCAATAGTTTCATTCTTCTGTATGACTTCACCCAAGGCTGAAATTAATAGTTGGGGTAGGGCTTCCCAAGCTGTGCCTTATTCTGCAAGGAAATTCATTATGTGAGAGGTGAGATTCAGGGATAATTAAGAAAAAAGGGTCTGTGGTGTTGCCTACCCCTGCAGAGTAGAAAACCAGGTATCTTTACTTTCCTCAAGTACCCGGTGCTCTGGAAAATTGAATGTTGGCTAAAACATACTGTTACTTCAGCTGCAGTAAACCAGTGGTGGGACTGTGTCCCATCTGAGGTCTACAGTGCTGCACTGCCCTTCTACCTTCACCCCTAAAGTTGGATCTGTAGCAACTGGGGTACGGTTCTAAAAATCAGTCTTCACAACAAGCCCTTAACATCTCTCTTCATTGTAATAAAAAAGGGATAACTAGAAAAATCAAACCATGCTATTATTAAAGACTTTTATTCTGTCCTATTTGTGCCAGAGAACACCAGATGATGTGCATTTCTCCACTGGGCCCCCCACCATTTTATTTCATGGGGAGTGATTTTCTGCAACAATCATAATGTGTTCTAGTGCATACTGAGTAGCTGTGTTCAGCATAATGCTTGCCAATATAAAGGCAAAATTTCCCAGCAAATATCACATTCTAGCAAATTTCAAATTCCCCTTTGATACTTGACTTGGTCACTGATAATGTTGTTTAGTATCTGGGTAAATGCTGCCTCTTGCCTGACCTTGTCATAGATAAATGGAATAACTTCCCGTGGTCTGAAAAATCTGGAAAAAAAAAAAAAAAAAGTCTGTGTTTGTTGCTTTTATAATTGGTGGTAAAGTTTCTTAAACTGGATGCTTGCCTTATTTGGACAGTGGATGTGAGAGTGTTGAAAGACTGACCCACAGATGTGGGGAACATGATATTTCCATTTGGGGGAGGGAAGTCTAAAGTTCTAGGCACAGAGATAGTGAGATGGAGGGGCTCGTACTCTGCTAGCTACGGCCTTGTGGGGCTCATCTCCCTGGGTTAGTCCTTCAATCAAAGGAGAGAGACAGAATAGCTTGTTCAGAGGATGTTTCAGAAGGGAAATTTAACTGGTGCTCTGGAGAAGCCTTTTTATCAGTTGATTCTAGAAAAAGTCTAAAGCTTATGGTGACCAACCCCCAAGGTCAAAGTCAGCCTATCTGAGTAACTCTCACAGGCAGCATGATGCAGTCGGCTGAGGAGACCATCACCTAAAAATACTGCATAACTGGGGTAGCCACCTCAGAATATTAAGGAGTTATTTACCTTGTGACAAGCAGCCTGAGTAGGGCAAAGGGATTACTAATTTGTGCCGGAGGAAGAAGACTAATTCACCTTGACAGCCTTTGGTTTGTTGTCAAATCTGTGTTTGAGCCCTCTCTTCCACCCCCTCGCCTGGTCTGGCAGAGGTAAGGGGAAAGGAGCCATGAACTTGCATTAAACTTCACATCAGAGTTTGGGAATTCTTTTGTTTGCTTTTTAAAGCCTGGTTGCTCAGAGAAGAATTTGCTGAATTTGAGGCAGGACCCGCGTAGGGCAGCCTGCTCTGTTTGCTGTGTGTAAGGACTGTGGAAATCTCTTTCCAAATTCTGTGAGAACTCCCAGCACATAAATCAGATGGCTGAAGGACAGGAGTGAAGTGGGAGGTAGCAAAGCATATAGGTGCCTCTCAGCAGATGCCATGGCTCTCCCAATGCTAACAATACAGAGCAGATAGCTCTTGTGGCTCCAGACTGGCTGCTCCACTTAACCTGGAGAGAAGAGCTGCGGGAGTCGGCAACTAGCACTGCTGGAGGGAGGCAGAGGAAAGCATGCCAGGGCTTCCATATGGTTTGCAAGGGGGCTCTTTTATTTATTTATTTATTTTTTTTTCCTAATGGTACAAAGATGCAGACAATACTTCTCTAAGAAAATTAATTTACTTTATCAGTGTTTTTTGCAACTACTCCCAGCTAATTGAGGGGGGGGGGGGGACTATTTCAGTGCAAAGCTAGAGGAAATCTGACTGAGTGGGGAACTCTGACTGAGTGGCACTCCTCAGGGCTGGCTCCGGATCTCTTCTCAACTGCGTGCAGGCAGGAAATGAAAAACTGCATCTGCAAGGCCAGTCATACAAGTAGCCTCCTGATTTTTTTAATTCAAGTATGTTCATACCTTGTTTTGGTTTGTTTCTCTCTGAATATTTAATAAGTGGTGATTATGATGTTGATTCACTTGAAAGTTTGGAGAAGAGCCTTTATTTTCATCATGTATATGCATGTAAATAGGACTGTTGGTGCCAGGCATATTTGCCTAGCCAATTATGCATGTGCAGTGACTTAATGGGAATGTGACAAGGAAAAAGTGAATACTGAGTTTCACAGGCAGTTGATAAATGTGGTTTACCTCTTTATTGCTAGGGCCCAGTTACTCCTAGGCATTGAGACCATGTGCATAGCTAAATAAAAATGCCCTTTTTCTTTGCAAAAATAAACAGGAAGAAGTGGTACACATTTTGCATAAGTTCTAGCTTGGTTTACTTTCTTTGTTTCTTCTGAGATGAAGCTTACGTTCCTCTGATTTATAAAACATCTAATCAAAATGGAAACTGTTGCGTGACATGTTGTCCTGTTGTGTGGCCTGCAGAGCTTGCTGTCAGTGCATAGGGAACTCCTGAAACACCCAACTAATTCAGCAAATTTCTATTTGCATGTATTCACAATCCATTATTCCCAAATAAAAACGAGGTTAGCTAAAACTTTTTGCAAGGTCCAGCATCAAGATGGTAAAATTGACACTGGAATACCAGGGAAGAGTACCCTCAATCCTGTTAACGTGTGTGGATTTTGGAAGAGGCTAGCCCTTCCCTAGAGCTGGCCCTTTGCCAAGCAACAGGTACCCCGCTTGCTCTCTGCGATTTGCTGGAAACACTGTGGCCGTCACTATGGCAACACGTGTGATGTCAGAAACTGAAAGCAACCATGACTGCTTCATTTCGCTCATACAGGAAAGCTGGAATGTAAAACAGGGAGAAGAGATTGCTTAAGCTGTTTTCCAAATTGAGGAAGATAATGTGTATGGGAGAGAGGAAATGGTGAAAGATGTAAGATCACTTTTAGGGGAGTGATACTAGAATTTTATCTGGTAAGAGAATTCCCCCTCAGAATAAGGCTGAAGCAATGGGCAGTAATTGTCACTTTCCTTAAAATCTTCAAGTTAAGGCAGTTAAAAATAATTACAAGGTTTACTAAGTATCTGTCGTATTACTGACTGGGAAGCCTATATCAACTACAGCACTGGTAGTCAGGTAAGCCCTGCAAAGGGTGGCCGGTTATCACTTTCTGTGGCAGTGATGCACCAGGCATTTGAAAAGGCAACAGAGGTATTTGTTTATCTGAGATCTTATACAATATTAAGAAAGAATGCTTGGGTTTTTTAGTGGATTAAACGGTTTTAATTTTCTTGCCACTCTTATTTTGCAGACAGCAATTTTTTCAGTTCAATTTACTTTATAGTCTCTCCCAAACATGTATTTCATCCCCCAAATACTTTACAGCAAAGCAGTAGTTTCTATGCAGTCAGTATTACATTGTTGATATATGAGTGGTATTACTTATGTCCAGTTCTGCAGTACTCGGAGAGGCAGAATTACCTCTGTGTTCAGGAAGAGAGACTGCATATTAGCACATGCCTTGAATTACAGCACCAACACAACACAAGCAGTTGATGTTTCCTGTTCAACATGAAATCAAAATTCTACCGCCTTAAAGACCAAAACCTGTTTTCATAGGGTATATATTAACTGTGTGCATCTAGCAACTGCATAATTACCCATTCTGTTAGTATTTTAATAAGGAAAATCCCAGCAATACTTTGGTATGAGGAATAGTACTAGTCTGGGTGCTGTGTTTGAGATTAATTGTTAAGAGGCTACTCCCCTTCTGGAGGTATTAGTTTTGAATCTATTAGATTGTGTGTTTCCAGAAGTCTCTATCCTGTCTCTCCAGGTATAAGCTAAGCTGTTAACTTGATATACTCCCTCTTTAATTCACAGTAGCAGTATATCAATAAGAACAAAGTATGCCATGTTCTAACATCATTTTGGGAAATAAACTGCTGCCTTTGACTACAGAATTAGCCTGTTTCTTGGACTGGATTTAACTATGACAAATGTTCTCAATATCCATATTACCTGTCTGTGACTGTTTAAGGAGATTTGGCAAAACAAGAAGACAATAAATTCCTAAAATGCTGCTGTATTTAGAAAAAGCCTCAGGCATTTTCAGTGTAAACACAATTTTGAATATTTGATTATGCTTCTGTGGGCTCTAACAATGTTTCAAAGGAGAAAATGAGGCACTATGTCTTCTTAGTCTAATTTATGTATTTTCTTCTTTGCTCTTGTTCCTATCAGGCCCTTTTCTGCTGTGGATGTAAGGTACTGTACATGTGCAAGTGCTGGGACAGACAAAATCCCCTTTTCACTAAGTGGAGGTGCTATGGGGACTTGAAAGCAGCCTGCACGAGGAGGTGGCTCACTCAATGTGAGCTGCTGGGCTAACTGGTTCTGTCCTAGCCCTAACTAACTCCATCTGCCAAAAGAACACTTGCTTCTAAAAATTTTACCATATGTTTTAGTCCTGAATTGGAATTCAGGCACGCCCATCCCAGATTACTACACAGCACGAACAAAGAAAGGATATAAACACTGACAGACAAATTACCATGTCAGCTATCTAGTAGCAATCTGTGAGTATTCTCCTAGGCTGCAGCAACCAAGAGGTAGCTTAAGTTTAAGACCCCTTTCGCTGATACCTGTCTCAATTTTGCCTTGCTTGGAGTTGTGATATCTGCCTGTATAGAATCATAGAATGGTTTGGGTTGGAAGGGACCTTAAAGATCATCTAGTTCCAACCCCCCTGCCATCAGCAGGGACACCTCCCACTAGACCAGGCTGCTCAAAACCTCATCCAACCTGGCCTTAAACACTTCCAGGGAGGGGGCATCCACAGCTTCTCTGGGCAACCTGTTCCAGTGTCTGACCACCCTCACAGTGAAGAATTTCTTCCTAATATCCAATCTAAACCTACCCTCTTTCAGTTTAAAGCCATTTCCCCTTGTTCTGTCACTAACTGCCCTTGTAAAAAGTCCCTCCCCAGCTTTCTTGTAGGCCCCTTCAGGTGCTGGAAGGCCGCTATAAGATCTCCCTGGAGCCTTCTCTTCTCCAGGCTGAACAGCCCCAACTCTCTCAGCCTGTCCTCATAGGAGAGGTGCTCCAGCCCTCGGATCATCCTCATGGCCTTCTCTGGACTCATTCTAACTGGTCCATGTCTCTCTTGTGTTGGGGGCTCCAGAACTGGATGCAGTAGAACTGGATGCAGTAAGTGCTGTGAAAACTTACTGGACTGTAAGTGCTGTGAAACTCGCACTTTATTTTTATTTTTTTCTTTAGCCTCTAAAGCAATGAAATTCTTTCACCATCCTAAGCAAGATTCAAGCTGGTAACTTGGGGGTGAAAAGCTGTTTTTCGAACTACTAGTTCTCAATTCCCCAGACAAATACAAATAAATGGACTCGTTTTTAGCTAGGAATGAGGGTCATTATCTGAAATTTAGGAAATGCACAGTAGTCACAGTATAGCTGTAGCTGGATTGGGAGACCCACCAGTATGAAACAGAAAATTGGAACAAGATGTGGCAGACTTCTCTCTATATGCCCAAATCCAACCTATCAAATAATGCATCAATTTCAAACTAGTCCACCTTGTCTCATAATAAATACCTGAGTCCCATGATGAATTTCTAGTAGCCATAGTGATGGTACTGTGCAAGTCAGATATAAAAATATTGCCGGTGAAAACCTGTGAGGGAAAAGAAAAGATAGCTTGGTATTATATCACATCGTAAATACCATCTATCTTGTCATTATCTGCATTAAAAAGTATCTTGTGCCTCCTACCATATGGGATATTAAGAAATAGGGTAACAGCAAATACGAGTTGCTATTCTTGCTGAATTCCTCATGCTGTCAGTATTATGAATCATAAGTTTATTTGTACATCCACCTAAGAACATATATGGAAGTTTATTTAAAATCTCTTTTTAAGAACTAACCAAAGGCCCTTTGCTGTTTGTATTTCCATCACAGCATTCTCTGTACTTAAAATAAAAAAAGCCTCGAGCTAACCCACCCTTTCAGATTTCATAAAGGGTGAATTAATACATTGAGTCATTTCACTGAATTCTGTTGGATAAAGGCTGTTGATCAGAATCCTGTGCCTTGATACAGGAAAGGTAGAAACAGCATCAGTTTTCCTAAAACAAGCATTTCTCTAGTAGAAGGGTTTTCAGTGCAGGCTAAAATGGTTTATGAAAATGGCTTTTGGCCTCATTTCCTTATTTGTGCTGGCAACTGTATAATTCTTTAGGATTTCTGTCTCTAGTTCTTCTCCCCCTAACAGTCTTCTGTATAACTTATGATGAAGAATCTTTATCTTCAGCTGATTGAGCTGAGTTTATTCAGAAGTACTAGAGAGGTTTCATTACTCCTTCTGCAAGCACTGATTCTTGTGAGGGTTGCTGATGTTTTCTTAACACATGCCAGTTTTGTTTGGTGTGTGTTTTTTTCCAATTCTTATCCTTTTGGAGTAGAAATGAGGTCTGATGCCACTAAAGTTCCATCTAGCTGTGCCATAGTACAGAGTGAGCATGACTGCAATGCTGCTGAGATGCATCACATCTATGTACTGGCCCAGGACAGGGCAGTAGAGTCAAACTCGGGATACTTGCTTGACTCCTTTTGTCCTGTCATTGGCACCTTCTGCAGTGGATTTAAATTGCTTATAAGTATGTAACTGCAGTAATGTTTTAGTCAAAAGTTTTTGCATTTATTTTTGTTCCCATCAGGAATGTACCTTTATTTTAGTAATCATGACTTTTCCAGTGGAGATTAAGCATTGAGGAAAAGAAAAAACCTGCTGCTCAGGAGAATGATTGGGTTGTGAGCTCTTATGAAATGTTTCAATCAATCCCCTCTAAATAAGATCATCCTGGGTCTTCCCAACCCCCACCCAGGGGGTGAGGTGGTGTTGGTTTTTATTTTGGTGGTGGGATTTTTTTGTTGATTGCTTCCCCCCCACCCCCCCAAGTGATTCTGCAGGGTTTTAGCCTGGTTATTTTGGGTGAGAACACACCTCTCATTTGAATGGGAGAACTAACATATTTTACAATATTTCCTGTAGGACTTGAGCACATGAAAAATCCATCCAGCTGGCACGTTAGCAATACTGAGCTCATGATACCAGATCAGGCCAGGAGACTTCAGGGGCTTTAACCCTGCCTTTCTTTCAGAAGAAGCAGAAATCTAGAGGACGTATTGCAGGCCTGGCCATGTAATACTTTTTCTACATACGTGCCATTTAATTTATTGTGCTGGTGTAACAAGTAACAGTCTTCTGTCAATAATGAATGGAGAGAGTATGAGGCTCTTGGAGGCAGGAGCATTCTGTGGCATGGACTGCCCATTGCCTGGATCAGTGCTTGTCTATGGAGGCACTTCTATACATGCAGATGATACTGCCTGTTCTGAATGTGTTCACCACCAGAGCAGAAAGTTATCCTGATGCTGGCCATTTGTCTACTCTTCTTACCTATACTTATCTGCACTGCTTAAAGTGCTGGACCACATCCATTTTCAAAATTTCCTTCTAGCTAAGTTTAGCCCAGTCTTCTAGCACTTGTATTCATCTAAAATGGATCTGCTTTCTGTATCTTTTTTTTTTTTTTTTT
>NW_010301917.1:0-5871 GCF_000700745.2 Antrostomus carolinensis
TCCCGGGGCGGGTGGGAAGGGGCCTCTGGGGGTGGCGGGGCCGGCGCCCGGCTCGAAGCGGGGCCGCAGCTTTTACTCCGGTGAGTGAAGAATGACGTCATGAATTGGCAGGGTTAGATAGTGAATGATGGAAGCAAAGCCACATTAAGATAGCAGTTACCTTTCGTTATTCGCAGCCTGCCACTTCGGGTCTCTCTCTCTCTCTCTGTCTATACATCGTTTATGAAGTGCAGCTGCGTGACAGTCTTTCTCATTTTGGGGCTTTGGCTCCTGGTGTCCAAGACACAGCAAGGATTTGTTGGGTTTTGACCAGTTCTTTCTAAATTGGATTTCTAGAAGTGGAAGTATTTTTGTTGGATATCACTTTCAATGGAAGCTTTTTTGTTTGGTTGGTTGGTTTTTTGCAAGTGCAAGCACGGCCAAACTTAATGCCTGTTTATTTCGTGGGGGTTACAAATAAGACAGTAAGAAACAAGAATCAAGATAATGCTGCAATTAAGGGCTTGAGCTGGCAAACACAAATATGAGAGCTCAGGTTCTGGATTCTCAGTTTTCTCCAGCACAGGTCCTTTGGTTTTTATGCTACTCTTATGTGTAGCTAGCCACCTTCAGTCTCCCATCAACTGAAGTCTTAACTCTACCCATGCCCCACACAGTAGTGCGAGTTACAACACATATTAATGATTTCTGCATATTTTATATTATTTTTACATGTAATCCGCCTTCAGATTTAGGCAGACAGCTGTATCATTTCCAGTGATCGCCCAACCATTCTGTTGTCAGGACGTTGCTCTATTATTTTTTCGCTAATGCATTTGTTACGTGATACAATCTTCACTAAGGGACATGAACTTTTTGATGTGTGGGGGTAAGGCAGCTACCTCAAAAGTTGACGCAAGGGGGCAGAATAGCATTAATTGTCGTGTTTCCTGACGTCAGAGTTTTTCTTTTAAATTATGAGCATTGCCTTAGTTTATTATTTGCCTGGAACTTCCCAGTCTCCTCCCCGAAAAAAAAGTTACCTTAATTCCAGAAGCTTTGATAACCCTGGAGTATGATGCAAGAAAAATTCCAGGGGTTTTTATTTTACTTTTTTTTTCCCTGGGTGCTTAATTTATGCAAATAATATGTTCTCTAAAAGCTGCAGTTAATAGCTTCTGAAAATAAGAAACTATAGCTACTCCTGAAAGTGTTACCTTTGTAACTACAAAACTGTTAAAAAAACTTCAAGTAATTTAACTTAAAGCAAACTTAACTTTAAAATGTGTCTTCTAGTAGATCTGTCTTTAAAATCCAGTAGCAGTTAAACCAGTGCTAATGCTAGTGATGACTTCTATCTAGGTTCACAATGTCCAGACACACATGAAATTAGGTCTTTGGTCAGCTAATGTCAGTCCTAACACAATGTGGTAAAGTATTGTGTTCAGATATATAACGTTAACTCTCAACCCCATCTTATTTATGGGGAAACAAAAACTCCATGCCTATATCCACAGCTATCTCGTGTTAGGTTAGTGAAGATGAGACAGAAAGTCACAGTTCTGTGGATTACAGGAGAGCATGTAAGAGTGTTTGGTCACAGTTATAGTAGGAGTAAGGCTAAAGTGCTTGTCTGCCAGAGACACAGCCATTCTGCTTTAATTATAGTAAATCTAAGAAATGGTTAAGCTCTGGGGAATAGCTAAACCAACAAGAACAATAGAAAACACAGGCCATGCATGGCTGATCAGGAATTGTTAGCTGTGTTTCGCTGAGCTTTAGTACTGGAGCGTGTATGAAAACAGTCCAGAAACACTACAAAAAAGAACTAGAGTGTCAAGAATACACTAGACTAGACCCACAGGTTCAGTAGTGTTTTGATTCCAAGAATGCCTTTGAGAGAGTTCATTAAGGGCCAGGCTGTGACTGGAAAGGGGATTGGAAGCATCTGAAAAAGAAAAAAAAAATTCTCTGCTGATTTTTTCTTACTGACAGATACTTTGCATCTCTTCTTGAAGTGGATCACCTCATTACACTTCCCTACATACACACACTTCAGCTTAGCAACACAGAAGATCACAAATATCACAAATATAATTACTCCTGCAGAAAGCAGTCAGAGACTTAGACAGCTGAATAGCAAGATGTGGAATAAGGAGAAAAAATAATCTGGAAGTTGTCATAACCATTTTCGAGATTTTAATGTATGTCAATAGGAAAGGCACACAACCAACCTTCATTGCAAAGTTTTTGTTTTATTTTTAAATACAGAATTTGTATATATCCCATTGGGGGAAAATTAAACAGCCTGTTGATAAATTATGAATAATTACATTGTTTATTACATAGACTTGACTGGCTCAGCTGCCTTCTCCCTGCTAATCGTTCTCTTGCAGATTCATTTTCAATATTCCAGATCTCTGAGCTACTTCTGACAAATGATTTTTGAAAATTCCAAACTGATAGAGAACTGTGAGTATTACTTTTTTAGAGAGGTCTGAGGTCCAAATACTTACTGTAATGTGGAAACAGAAGTACTTAACTAATGTCAAGGAAAAGTTCTTAGGATAGGCATACATATACGCTGAACAATTCCATGTATATTGTGTTTATCTATTTAGCTGTTACCTTTCCTTTAAGGCGTTAATGATATTCACAGTGCTATTCATTCTGTATTACTGGCACAAGAACAAGTAAACATATCTCTAATTCCAGAAGATATCAAGGCCATCCTGCATAATCCATTGCATGAAGTCACCCTTCCTATAATGACACAAAGTATTAACACTCTCTTGCTCATGTTACAGCACAAATAGAAAAAGCAAAGACTCGTATTCAGATACTGGAGGAAGGCCCAAACATCCTGCCTTTTTCTGACCCGTGACAATGTTGATTAAGTGGGCAAGAATGTGGGCTACAGGGCTGTCACCTGATCTTTTGGATCAGCAGCAGATAACATCACTTACAGCTCAAAGCTATTTTTTACACTATAAAGTAGTCGGACAAGAATGATTTTTCACTAGCCTACTCCATCTTGTGGAGCTCAAACAAAACTTTACGAGTCTTTCAATGACACTACTGTTTAAATATGACAAAAATGTAATTTTCTTCACAGGATGGGCACGTTTTCTTAGTTAAGTACAGCCAATTAGCGAAAGTAAGATGTGCTTTGTTAGAAGAAAAACAATGATTCCAATTCTCTGTTTTTATCAAAGCTACTTCTCTGCTACAGTGAAATTCCAGAGCCAATCCTTGGTCAGGAGGATGACTCAAGAAAAACCACATCATCTCTGTAGGTTGCGGGAGAATATGACAAACTTTTTTTTTTTCCATTTGTTATTCTTCCTATATACAGAGCAACATCTCCTTTACCAGTGTTCACTTATCTTTAGGTAGCTTTATCTTCTAACCCAGAACCTTTTCACTGCTGATTTTTTGTCAAAAGCTTAAAAAAAAAAAAAAGTGTGCTTATCTATGTGACAGGATTTATTGATTGCATTATACTCAATTATATTCTATTTCATAATGTTTAATATATCCATATCCATATATGATCTAAGGGTTTCATTTGTTACTGAAGAGCGATTTCAGTGATACAGTCTTCTGAATAAATCTTCTAGTGTTTTTTCAAAAAGTCAGGTGTGCCCCCCCCCCCCTTTTTTTTGAGAGAGAGAGAGAGAGAGAGGGAGGGGGAGGACATAGTAGTGTCCTCAAAAAAATCACATCCACCCCATACACCATCTTTCCTTGCCTCTGAGGAACAACAGAGATCTCCTTGGAATATAAGGTCAGTCTAAACCAGCTGCCAAAGTTGCCTCATACAAAATGTTCCATCTTCAGTAGAGGCTCATCATCTTTCCTGCTTATTACTGCTGGGGCTTGCTGGCACTGGAATTGATCCCTGATCATTCATTTGGCACTGAGATGTGCTAATCACAACTGTGGCTGCTCCCTATCAGATATTGTCATGTGCAATATGACTGCCTGCTTCTTTTTTTTATTGGTGGGGTTTTGGGGTTTTTTGGTACTGCTAATGATTTATGCAAGCAACAATAACTGATCCATTTTGTACCAAGGACACCTGGCCTTATTCACTTGATCACTCTGAAGTTTGGTGGTAATAAAAACCAAAGTCCTCTTTGTTCCCAACTGTTAAAAACCAACATTTTTTTGTGATAGCTGAGAAAATTCTACTTGGCCATTCATGGCCTTGATATTAAAACATAGTTGGGAGTCAAGAGAGAAAACACATCCAGATCTTTGAAAAAAAAAAATTTAAAAGACTAGAGAGAAGAAATCAGAAATTGTTGAAATAGAAGTGAGAAAAAGGTCTGAAGTATCCAAGGAAAACAGTGGGGGACGTTTAGGATCTGCATGTCAGGAGGGGAGAAAAGAGCAACAGATAGTACTGCAGAGATGGTTAGTGCTAGTTCAAGCCCAAGAACAAATAGCTGCATTGTGGAAGAGTATCTGTTTCATAATCTCCCACTTTGCTATAATAAGATGGATAAGGCAGAGCGTAGCCTAGGCAAGCAGATGCTTGTAAACTCATAAAAAATTTAATTCTATATGTAAGACTACCTCTTCTGCTGAAAACAAAGTTTTTTATTCCATGATCAACATAGTCTCCTTCTACCCACACATATAATTTTTATGGACAAGGAAGAACACGTACCTCGTACCAGGTGGTGTTTGATGCATTTTGATATCTGCAAGCCAAATCCTGTCTTGTCTTTTGATTTCCATCAATGTATTAGAAATCTAGTGTTTAACAATCTACAAAGGCTGAAAAGCATTGTGGCTTTTAACTCTGCTCTTAGAAATATTTTATCACTGTATAGTATATGAGAGAAGCAGGCCTCTTCGAACTTGAACTTTCTGTCAGGGAACAGAAAAGGTCAGCTGCTCCCTAAGGGATGGGGAGCCAGGAGCTGAGTGCAGTAACACCTCCCAGCAGGAGAGGGGCCAAGGGTCTGGTCCATCAGCCCTGGCAAGGTAAGCAGGGCAGGCTGGCAGAGCATGGCCAGATTCAACCAAGGCTCCAGATCATCAGGCAAGTTCACAGTGATGAGACAGGTCTGAGATGAAGCCAGGAAGATAATCTACATGTCAGGATTAGGATCACGTGCACTGGTCACCAAGCAAGTCCACAGTGGTAAGAGAGGTCCAAGATCAGCCCAAAAGTCAACCCATGAGTTGGCACCTGAGTCAACAGGGTCTGTGACCAAACACATGGAAACCAGTGTTCTCATAGCATAGCTCTAGCAGAGACTGAAGGCACCAAGGAGAGCTGAATTGGGGCACCTGTGGTGACTGGGCAGAGGGTGTGGGTGGAGGTCCCAGGTGAGGCTGATCATGGCCGTTAAGGCTTACTAATGCACTCATAGCCATCTCATTTTCCACCTTTGCATCTTCAAATATATTACATGGTTTTTATTACTTTTCCTAGCTTCCCATACCTTGTAAAGAAAAGTATCTTCACTGTTGTTTTACTTCTTGTTCTTAGCTTCTCCCAAAATGCATGCGTCCTTAGTTGTGTCTCTGTCAACATTATCAGGATGTACATACAGGAGATGAGAGCAAAATAGTTCAAATACCTAACACTGTTAAGCAAACACCTATGCCAACTGAGAGTGTGTAACCTTCAGATTTGTGTATGGCTGAATAAGATTGGCCAGGAGGAGAAAGAAACAAAACCACAGGATTCATCAAATGCAAATACTTGCAAATATTAATATATTCAGTCTTCAAAGTCTGTACAAATACAGACTGTAATATCATATTTGTCACTCATTGCTTTGATCTTGTCATTCATCTGGGTTAACATCCTTTTCTATTTCAAATTTAGGCTTAATTTCATTGTCTTCAAAGTTCTGTACTGTTCTACCTTTC
>NW_010301917.1:5894-10585 GCF_000700745.2 Antrostomus carolinensis
CTCAGTGCTTCTGTAATCAACCGTGTCAAGGAATGAGACCAGAAGAATCAAAATTTAGGAGATAAGCACTGTGAAGTAAGCTAACTTCTCAGTCTTCCAAGACAGAGTAATTGTTCCAAAATAAATTGCTTAACAGAAGGAACACATACTGACTTACACCAGCAGAGCTAGAGCATTATATTTTTTCTGCGAAAAATATTCTAGTCCATCCCTCTCCATAGATAAAGTCTTTTCCAGAGTGGGTTTCTCTGCAGGCTCCCATCAGATGGAACATTCCCTTTAGTAGTAATCCCTAGAAATACTTGTCAAAAGTTTGTTTTTTGGATGTTTTCATATAAGGCAGAGAACTGAAGCAGACAATTGGAATAGTAATGTCTGATGCCATCAGTGCTAACGTAGACTGATCACATCTATGAGAGCTCTTCAGATGGTGTCTCCAGTTAGGAGAACATATTTCTGGCATCTTGTGTTCATTTCACCAAAAATGCACAGAAGCAAAAGCCAACTGAAAAGCCATATTCAAATATAAGGTTAGTTTTCTTTCTGCCTGTGGACTTCTCTTTAGTTTGTTCACTCACATGTATTTTTCTTCCATCTGAATTTGTATCAGATAATAGTAGCTGTGCCTTGACATAGATTAAGTTTTTCCAAAAGTTAATTTACAGATAATTAGGAGTTTGTGAAACAGAAGTGAAATATGCAACCTCTTTGTTTCTCTCTCTGTGTCTTAAAAAGAGCCATTGATGGATGAAATTAGAGTTCCTTCTGCCTCTTCTTTATTAAGTCTTATTTAGCAATGTAGCATTCCCGTTGTCAACAGCACCTCTAGACAACTTCCTACTATGACTTTGATGCAATTGTCATATGAGATGCATGAGATGTTATTAGATTGGATCTTATTGAAACATGAAGTTAAGATTTTTTTACAGTTGTAGTTGAATGGAAGGAAGTGCACTTTGTATCTTGTACTTGTCTTTCAACAAAAAAAAAAAAGATTTTTTTTTTTTCCCATGAAGTCCACTTTAACAACAATTTGTGCTGTTGCAAAACACCGTGATAGCATCTCATCAGAGGCAATTCTGAGCAGGCAGACACAGTAGTCAGTGATGCAGAATCCATCAAAGAGGCAGCATATGAGCATAGATGTAAGCGTAACCTCTCATACCACCACCTGTGCTGACTGCAATTTTTTACCTTAATGTGTTAAAAACTTATTGATAAGTAAATTATATGTTCTAATGATGGTAACTCTAAATTACACAGTTTGTGTTAGTCATTTTTAGAATTTATTTCATATTTGTGTATTTGGAATTATTTAAATGTTTTTTGGAAAAATGGTAATAGTGGGTCAGGGGAGGTACTACGAAGTTGAAAGTTTCATGTGTAAAATCTACTTCTCTTATTTAGTATTTTTTCTGATTCTTTATTTTCTTTTTAAAAATATTTCTGTTTTTTTGGAAAGGGTAGGAATATATTTCTATATACTTATGATTGAATTCTTGTTGGTGTTCACTTATGCAGAATGATGAAGAGGCGTGAAAGTTAAATGTGCTTCATGCCATCATTTTTTCCTCTTGATTGATTTCATACCAACAGCAGATGTCCAGTGAAGGGACACAAATATTTCCCTTTAGCAAGTCATTCCACTGAAAGTAATGGGAGCTTATTTAAATAGTGTAGTCCTGAGGAGACAAAATGGGGAGCAAGCACAGGAGAGAGTAAGAGCAGAAACGTACTCAATCAAAGAATGACTTTATTTGCATACAGTGAATTTTTTTAGCAAGTTACACATAATAAAATAAGTAGAATTTCAACTACCCATTGATTTGTCTAAAGCATCAAGAATGATAACTTGAAATTTGTTGTGGCCATGAATGCTATTGATTCTCCTGGTCTGTGCACTATTATGCTAAAAAATCAATTATTTAATAATTTATTCTATACTAACTGTTAATTTATTTTATTAAGACTAAATTAAGAATTATGATGGATACAAATGTATGTGCTAAAACATAATGTGGAAATGGATTTCTCGCACAAGTTTAAATAACAATTCTGATGAGACAAGAATGATTACCAAAATAAAAGCATGATAAATAAAAGTCAGGAAGGCTTTGCAGATGTGGTGAATCATTACATATCACTTTGGTTTTCAAAATGAGTGCTGATCCTGCTGTTGCTTACTGTGCAGAACTTTGATTAAAGTTAATGGGAATTCTGTGCACAGGAAAGCTGCAGTGTGGTAATCTGTTTTTTTTACCCTCACACTAGTATTAGTGGGAATTAGAGGTGTGTTTTGGGGGAAAACCACTACCCATATAAAAAAAAAATAAACACACTCAAAGGGCTACATAGTAGTATTAATTGCAGCTCTCAAAAACATGAATCTCTGTGGCAAATAGGACAATGTTATTTTCTCTCTTCTCCTGTGCAGTGATCAGATGTAAGCATTGCTGAGAAAAAATTTTCTCAAGTTGAGGAACTGACCAGTCACTGTCTGAAGCTATAAACTAAGGAATGCTGTTTCCAGAGAGACAGATGCTAAATCAGAGGCAGTAAGTTTTCACCACAAATCCTTATTTTTATTACAGCACAAACAAAGAAAATATATTAAAAGAATACTACTAAAAATCAAGCACCAGCAAGTTCTAAAACACCTAGATGAAAACACTGCTGTAACTTTGGGGCTATACCTCTGCCAATTCAAAGGTTCAGGTGCAAACAATTAATTGACAGAGCTCTTCTGAATATCATTGGATGAGTTATGTACAATAACCTTTGTGGTCACAAGCATTGCAGATATGAGTTAAAAGTTTCCTAGATTAGAATTTCTCCCTTCTGAGCACCAAACACTTTGGAATAATACATATCATAATTGGAAGTAACTGCTTCTGTCTACCTTTTGTCTATAAAATCTGAAATGCCTTAAAACCAGGAATACACTGCTTCTGTAACAGAGTAACTGGGGAAAAACTCAAACAGAGAAATCAAAATATTTTTGTTTTTTCATGATCACTCTAGTAGGAGAATAAGCGTGTGCCTGATTTGTCTGCCTTAACACTTTCACCAGTAGTACTGTTCCTGTTTGATCAAGTCCTGTTCCCAGTGAAATCAGTAGTAACAGAGCAGCTGCTGCAGCACTTAACGCTACATTACAGGACACTAAGCACCATCCTAACCTTGTGACAGCTCCCTGTTGTCCATACTGATTTTAATATGCAGCTGTGCAGAGATGAGGCAAAGATGGAGGTGAATAGGATGGCCTATTTGGTCTCTTCACACAGAGAAGAACACACAGGACTCCTGCACCCCATGAATTCACCGTCATGATTTACGGGAACTACCACATTTTGGTGACTAAGCAGCTACTTGAAGCAGGTGACCAGCATGCTCTGGCTGAACAAGATGTCAAGATGAGAGTAAGGAGCAATAGGCTGCCCAGTTATGCACACAGAAAGTCATGGCTGTGTCCTAAGCCCATGCTCCAAACCGTGGACATCCACCAATGGATGATGGTGGCACTATTTAGTCAAAGCATCTTTGTGTCATAGTTCACTATCCGAAGGCCTTTTTTTTTTTTGTTGATGCCTTCCTTAGAGTACTTTTATTTTAGTCTCTCTCTATCATATCTTTCTGCATTCCCTCTTTAGGTTGTCTCTCCTACCCTGTGAAAGCAGTAGACCAAGCTGTCTGTTGCCACATTTCCAGGAAATATGCTAGTTGATGATGTAGGTCCCTGACTACTCTCCTGAAAAATCGTTCTTCTGTCTCCCATTTTGATAAACATTCATTAGTCCTGGATTTTTATTCCCATCAAGTTTGAACTGAGGAATAAACTCTCTCTACAGACTAGTATCTGTTGTCTCCCATCTAGAGAAAAAGCGTTTTCTAGCATGTCACTTGGAGAAACTCACAGTGTGTGGCTTTTTATGTGTGCCTTTTACCTACAGTAGGGCTTCTTTTAGGAGAGGTGTTTCTCCTTTGATCCCTCTTGAGTGTCTCCCAGAATAAATGTCCCAGGACAATATCTTCTAGCATGAATGACACCAGTCCTCAGCCTCTGGGCACTTTACAACTCCATCTCATCCAATTGGTTCCCAGTGGTGCTCACTCTGAACTTGCTGCAGATGTGAAGGAAAACACTACAAAAATACAAAACAGACACTGGTCTTAAATCTGGAAATGCCTGTGTCATGGCAGGTGCTGCAGCATACCTGGAAGGCCTGTATTAGGTGACTTTGGCAAGAGAGCATTTGAGGAAAAAGAAGCCATAAATGTTCCATCCAGACTGACAGAAATGCACCATATCAAAAAAAAAAGAAACCACTAGGCTTTCTTCTGTGGCATAGCTTTGTATTTTTGCAGACTAGCTTGAAAACACAAAGAAATAGTACTAAGTCTTTGCACTGGCCTCTCCCTTCGTAGAAGGTGGATTGAGAAGAAGGGATAGACAAGAGGACAGTAGAGGAGACTGGCTTGTACCACTAGTCCACAGATAAGGCTGACTGGAAGCATCCTGGGCTTGAAATGCAAGAGATCACAAGGCAGACTCACAAGGCAAATATGTGTGGTGACCCCAAACCCCATTATTTTATTGCTACTTTGAGCAGAAAACATATTTACAGAAAGTGATTTCCAGCAATGGCCAGGGTCAAAGTGAAGGAGTGTGGATGCTAGCTAGTGTGGCGGGT
>NW_010301917.1:10624-13532 GCF_000700745.2 Antrostomus carolinensis
TTATTTCTGCTTTCTCTTGTCTCGCTTCAGCCTCAGAGTTGTGCAGCTGGGCCTCTGAAGTTACCAGGCTATCTGTTCTGACTGGGAGTCCCAGAAAGAAATTCACTGGGTCTTGTTTTCCATTCTTCAGCAACTTCTATGAGGGTTTGGAGAAGAGGTTCACCAAAAGAGTTCTTCTTTTATTCATTTGCATCTGATGGAAAGCAAGGTATGGCTAAAGACATTCGTCTAACTAGTCTGAAAAAATAGGTCCTCTTCCTGGCAGGACTGGGGCTGCTAGTGGCTCTGTGTAATGATACAAGGACAGGTTGTGTAAACCTTGAGCTAAGGAGGATGTAAAGTGGTTGTGAAGTTATTCAGCATGAGTGGTCTGTACAGTGCATTTGGCCTTAAAGCTGTTTCTGAAGATGCTCTTACAAGATAGCACAGCAGCAGCTATTAAAGATAGAAAAAGGTTTTTTTAGCTGGTTTTATTCTTGTCTTTTTCTAGTTCCAGCTTTGAACTTTGTGTGTTTGGTTCTGTTAACAGTCACTAAGTGCACTGGTAATTTCGATTTAAAATGAAATCTGACAGGAATAGGGAGGGATTGAAATCATAAAGATGAATGACTTCTCAATCTAATTTCCATAGGCATGTCAATATTTTTGTTAATATTAAAAATAGTGATTGCACAAGAAGATAATGTAAACAATTTTACAGTTTTGTAATGTTCATAATACCTCACACATAATTTAGTAAGCTGTCACTCTGCGCATTGCAAAAAAGAAAGAACGAACCCAGAATTACGTATAATTTCTTCTGTCATAACTTAACAGTATTTTTACCCACTTAAGGTTACTTTCTCCAAAACCAATGCTTAAATCCTCAGCCACCCTAAGTTATATTTTGACCTTTGTAAATACCATTTTGACATAAATGTGCTGCAGCTTCTTTAATCTGCTGCAGCGCACATGGCCACAAGACTCTCTTCACTAATAGCAGAGCCGCGGCTGTATTAGCCGTACCTGTCTTAGATAAATGTAAGTGAAAATGTTCCTCACATTCATTGAACATTTTAGGTTTTACTGAGAAGTAAACATTTCTGGGATGCTCCTGATGCCCTTAAGAATGATTTTTCTAATTTTTCTTAATTCTTCTCTGTCATTCAATTTCTAGGAAGAGACTCTAGGAAAAATAAAAAAGGCAGAGGAAACAAAGCGGGGGAAGGATAGCAAAGCAAAGAAAGGAAAGGTGCAGTTAAGAAACAAGAGTGTAACAGAAGCATTAATGAAGTGGAAAGGCACGAAGGGGTTGAGAAATCAGACATCCAGAATATAGGGATCCATAAAATGATTAAACAATCATGACTGGCACAGAAAAGTGGAACTTACTGGTGCTAACATGAAAAGGAAATTTGGAGTAAGAATGGTCCATTTAAATTTCACGGTCCTTTCTGTCTATCCCATTTGAAAAAAATTACTGGGGGAGAGCACTCTGCCAGACACAAATGAAGACATAGAAAGTCCTGATTATGTATGTATATGTTATGTGATTGCTGATATCAGTTGATGACATTTATCTTTATGAATTTACTGAGTTCTTTACGTGGGAGAAATCAGAAAACTTATCAGTGGCATTCTCTTGGCTCTGCTCAGTGAAACAAAATGTCAGTGTCATTGTAAAGATGAAAGTTCATGTGTAATATATGTGTAATATTGGTGTTATGATTTATGATTAATTACAGTCTATAAAATGCAAACTATTTCAAAGGCTTTAAGAAATTAATGTTATGGTTATTACTCATACACCAATAAAAGAAGACCAATCCAATCTTAAAAGAGAAGTTTTCATGCATAAATAGTTTTAGAATGCTGCAAATTGTGGGAAAAGGGTGTTTTTTTCAGATCTTGCAATAAAGTAAATTATAACTTTTGTCAAATTAAGAGATCTACTTTGTACTATACATTAAGGGGATTCTCTGAGTTTACGTAATGTATAGAAAATATGTCATCCTCAGTAGCTGGCTTGCTGGAAAAAGACATTTAATGATTATCTGGGGGGAAAAAAAAAAGTACCAAGGACCGCCAGTTCTGACTAATAACTTTAATTGATACAGGACTTCTAGTTCACCTCAAGGACCAGTTCTGAAAAAATTAAGTGGGAGAATGGTGGATTAATGTGAGTGATGATGTTTTCATCATCACTGAACAGAGGTCAGTGTGATTCAGCTGTACAGAAAAGAGTAGGGCATTGTTGCATAAGAGCTCAGGGAGGAAAGAAGAGACTGATCAGCCTCAGTTGCTGACAAAAAAAAAAAAAAAAAAAAAAAAAAAAAGCAGATTTAGAGAAGACACCAATTTACATCAGGGGAAAGTGTGCCAAAACACCTGTAGATACCAAGAATCTTTCAAGTTAAACTCAAAGGCATTTCTTTCCTGAACTTGAATTCCATGTTTTTCTGGCACATGGAACTGAAAGGGTATAAACTTGATCTGCAAACCACTGTGTCACAGGGCATGACCGGAGGGCTTGGGTATGTGCAGATGCTGCAGTAAGGAAGGCTGGAGGACTATCACTTTTTTTTTTTTTCCTGTAAAAAAAAGGATGCTAGACTGCTAGACAAGAAATCTAAGTTCAAGAGTGTTAATTTCAAACTAGAAACTATGAGAGTACTCAAAGCAGAGGCACTTAGCCTGAGAGCATGTGAAAGTGGGCAAATTATTTGCACCAGTTTAATGGAAAATGAGGCTAATTTTTAACTGTACAGCTTACCCCACATTCCTGTGTATCTTGCTGCTGTGTACGGGCTTATGTACAGTTACAGAAAATAAGCATATTTATATGGGAATAATTAAAACAGATACTTGCTTACATGACCTGCACAGACATTCTTGGCAGGATCATTTGCTCTGATGATTATATTCCTGC
>NW_010301917.1:13561-17741 GCF_000700745.2 Antrostomus carolinensis
GACAAACCTTTCACTGCTTTTTAATAACAAATAAAGGATTATCTGTATATGAGACAATGCTATATATTAAGTATATGGCTAAGATGTCACACATGCTGAGAGAAAATCATTGTCAAAGCAAATGAGCATTTGGATGATACAATGATAAGAATAATGTAATTAAATTCATTTCCATACCACTGATTTTATCACCCCATTTTCCACACTGTTCCTTCTAGCCATATGCTTTGTTTCCATCCAAATCTACTCATTAAGGAACGGTGACTAAAATTTGTTACAGATAATGCTGAAGATCTGGTCCTGGGATCGTTGGAATAAGGTTTAATCCATCTGAAGAAGTAGGAACATAGTAAGAAAGAAGAGAGGGAGAAGCTGATATAAATGGAAAAGCCCATGAACACAGCTGGGTAAAGAACTGGGGGGATGAAGAGACAGATGATCAAAAGGATTTGGAAAAAAATTAAAGGAAGGGAAAATGAAAAAGACACAAACAAGGATGAAAGGCAAAGAATGAAAAAGGATAGGAAGGGGGAGAATGAAAAGGAGCCTGTTAATGGTAGCTAGAGATAAAAGGGGAGAGGGAGGATAAGGCGTAAAATGAGGCATAATTTAATTATGCATACTTTTCTTTAACTGGACATCTAGCCTCAAGCCCTGTGGGCCAAGTGTCTGTTTCAGTTCAATTGATGGAACAAGCGCGTTGTGTATCTGTAGTAAGATAGGGTCTGGCGGCCGGAAGATATCGGGCTGTACGGAAAGGTAAGACACCCCCCTCTCTCTCCTAGTAGCCAATAGCACTTAGCCTGTGATGTAAGCAGGTGGAAGTGACATAGTGAACCCACACTATATAGTACTGTGTCGCACAGCATTAAACGCCATTTGCAGCATCCTCATATTGGTGTCAGTGCTCATTGGCCCAGAGACGGGGTGTGTGTTTGTCTCTGTGCCGCCTCGACCGGACGGGACGTTGCGGGATAACAACTGCAACATGTATCACAGCTAAAATATTTAGCAATGGTGGTATACTGAAAAGAGCTGATCGTTTTCAGAGAGGGGCTAGGCAGGATGCAATGTTGGGGATTGGGCTGCTAAAGGAGCAGGAACTCCAGTAGCACAACAACTCATCTCTGGGACTGGGCCAGCAGGATGCGCTCTCTGCTGGTGTGAAAGTGGCTCTTGGGAAACCAAGGGCTTCTTTACTTTTCCAGATAGTGCAGACGTGTTTGACTATTTTGCTTATCAGGGCCCGTGGGGCCAAGGTAGTTGGACCATTTTAATATTTGCTAAAGCTCTGAGTACCTGCTTGACAGGTACTCTGTCAAACTGTCTTGATTGCTGCAGCCCTTCCAACCATGTCTCTTTCTCCAGCTGCACCCTTTGCTCTCTGTTGTGCTTTTGGCAGCATGGTTCCTTCCCCTCCCTCCAAATTAGGTGTTAAGAGAGGAACTAAGGAGTCATTCTCTGGTCAGAACCAGGCTGGTTTCCATAAGATTTAGTTATTATGGTGCAGCATGTACATAATCAAAAGAGTGGGGCAAGAGTTAGGGTTAAGCCTTTTGCTGTTTGGCACTTTTAGGATTGGAGTCTTGGTGTTATATTTAATCTATCAAGATACAAAGGGTTTTCTAATGGCTATGTTAATAAAAACTTACATTCCAAATCAGGGAAGTCCTAAAGACCACAGACAAAACAAACCTTCAGCTTCATCCTTAGATGAAGAGTTCCATCTTTATCCCCTTAGTGTGGTATGCTAGCACTTGAAAGGAGCTTCATACACTCCTGTAGGAATAGCTGGTCAGGGAAGGAACCACCACCACACTAAGAGAGGACTGACCTCTCAGCATGAGACCTTTTCTGGGAACAAACCTTAAAAGAGCCCCTATGAAATGCATCTCCTTTTTGTCCCAAATATTCTCAGGTCAGAGACTAAAAATAGTTTATTTTCCCATGTTCTGCTCTCTCAGAGACAAAACACCATTGTCAGAAATGTTAAAAGGATTGCTCTAGAGTCACAATGACTCACAGCATTGAACCACTCTTCATGATAGGGATAATGAGATTTTACATTTTGAGGCTTGTTTTCCAGTTCAATCAACATCAACAGTCTTTGGATCTATTTTCCTTTTAATGTCTCTGTTACTGTTACAGTGCTTTTTTTTTTTTTTTTTTTTTTTTTCTCTAAAGTAGTATGTGGGGGATCTTAGTGTCTAGTGCTACCATGTAAATAACATGCATAGGAATGTGCAATACATTTCATCTCTTCGGGTGTGTATTATTTCTAATAGGACTAAGTCTGATAAACAGTGAGGTCATGGCATGCCCTGGCCTCTTGGTCCCTCATCAAGCAGCAAACCAGAGTGTGATGTAACACCATTTCTGCCAGCATAAGCTTTCCTTATTCTGAAAAAAAAAGTGCACAGAAGCTAATCAATGATTATGGCCAAGACTCACACGACAGTCCAGGATGATGCACATGCTCACAAGACCAACAGTTTAGACGTAACCAGAAAGACCAATTTCCATCTTTTTCTCCAAAAGGCCACTTTGTGTAAGGCTTTATTAACTTTCTTTAAAGCTATAAGGCTATAGCTTTAAGGCTATATTAACTTTGCTTTTTCATTATCTTTCTTTCCCCCTTGTCCTATTGTCTCATTTTTCTCTCTCCTTTCTTCACTTCTTGCAGCTGTGATTCTGCCTCCTCTAAGAAGAGGTTTCTAATAACACCCCACTATTTCCTAAATGAGCTCAACTCCATTTGGCTTAGAACCCAAGTGCCAGCAGGCCACTGCTGACATTTTTAACACTATTTCAGACTCATCTCCTCTGAACCTCTTCTGAACACGCTTGCAAGGTGGGAGTTAAAAGGTCATCTAAGGCCTGATGCTAATGGCATATTCACATTCTGTTAGTACACAATGTGTACATACTACTTATTATGCAGCAAGTTGGTCATGCTTTAGAACTAAGAGAAAACCACAACAAAAAGATGGAAGCCACCTATTGTCCTGAACATCGAGAGATCTATAATACTGTTTTTTTCTACACTTTTGTGGCGTTATCATCGTTTACCCAAGTCTATATACCTCGTATTCCCTTACATAGGTATCTAATTATAGCATCTGACTTGGCATGCACCTCTTTTGATGCATACTTTGGAAAAATAAGTATATCATTACAGGTGGGGGAAAAGCCAATTTGACCACCGAATCACAGAATCATAGAATCGTAGGGGTTGGAAGGGACCTCAGGAGATCATCTAGTCCAACACCCCCCCTGCCAAAGCAGGTTCCCTACGCCAGGTTACACAGGAAAGCGTCCAGGCGGCTTTTGAACAACTCCAGAGATGAAGACTCCACAACCTTTCTGAGCAGCTTATTCCAATGTTCCATCACCCTCACAGTAAAGAAATTTTTCCTTAAGTTTGTATGGAACTTCCAGTGTTTTTGCCCATTGCCCCTTGTCCTGTCACCAGCCACCACCAAAAAGAGCCCAGCCCCATCCATTTGGCCCCCACATTTCAGATATTTATAGGCATTGATAAGGCCCTTCTCAATCTTCTCTTCTCCAGGCTGAAGAGTCCCAGCTCTCTCAGCCTTTCCTCATACGGGAGGTGCTCCAGGCACCGAAGATCCAGGCTGCGTTCTTTCAGCTATTGGAAAAACAATTAGCAGCTGAATTTGTTCTTCTTTTCTGGCTACCAAGAGGAAAACTAATAAAAGAATGATCATAGGATATATAATATGGCAGTTAGATGTCTACATTTAAGTAAGTCTGCATCTAAAGCACTTTTATGGACATTATGGCTATTATACCAATTAGTTGTCTGTTTCACTTTCTTTTAAAATAACATGAAGAAAAGACAAACAAAGAGGACATAAAATGTTAACTTGCTCTCCAAGCCAACTCTAATCTTTTGATTTAAACACAACATCTCAAGGGACTTCAAAAAAACCTTTACACAGGCATTTAGAGAAACAAATAAATTGAACCATAAAAAGGGAATCCTCATATCTGGAATTCCTGTATTTATCAGTATTTCATCTTTAGACATTTTTTGGAGCAAGGGTTTGAACCCAAATTCTCTTTAGGGTACAAGGATACCATAACTACTAGCCTATCAAAAGATCCTCTCCTCTCCTCTCCTCTCCTCTCCTCTCCTCTCCTCTCCTCTCCTCTCCTC
>NW_010301917.1:17812-20262 GCF_000700745.2 Antrostomus carolinensis
TACCATATCTCCTACCCTACCATCCGCTCCTCTCCTCTCCTCTCCTCTCCTCTCCTCTCCTCTCCTCGTGGTGTTTGGAGTTTTTTTGGGTTTAATTTTTTGGGTGGTTTCTTTGTTTTGGTTTTTTTTTTGTTTTTTTTTTTCCTATTGAATATTTTAGTATTCCAGGCAAAATGAAACAATTTTACCAGAGGGATTTAGGTAGTTTGCTATTATTGTAGAAAATGTTGAAAGTAGACATTTCAACAGTTTATTAATTTTCCCCAAAAAAACAAAGTCTGTTCCAAAACAGACTATTTTAGGTAAAAACTAGTAAAAACTCTTCTGCTGTTTGATTCTAACAGCTTCCTTATTTGTAAAATCAGCAATGTTGTATTTTTAAGATCATAAACACATATTGTTCTTCTTCAAGGAGCAGAGTAGAAAATTATTCTTTCTACTCCAGTCATTAAAATAATGTTCAAAATTACTCAAACATTTCAAATTCAGATTTCTGGGGGTTTATATTTGTTTTGTAGGAAGTGGAAAACAAGACTTAATAGACATACAGAATGTGACGAAAGAGTTCAGACCTGTCACTGAATCATATTTTATGGTGAGATAAAATGGCAAAAATATTATATGGTAAAGAAATAAATTCCTATTCCCTGTGTAAATAAAATGTAGAGTATCTTGTCCCCTCAAATCTACAGCTGGCACTTACTCTAATTCCAAAGACATATACAGAGGCAAGCACTTTCAGTGATTTATGTTGCCACCATTCTGTGGTAAGCAAACATGAAGGAGGAAATCATGGACTATTCAGAGCCGATGAGAACTTGCTGGGAAGGTGATTTCATTAATGTGTTTCAGAGGAGAATTAAGGCAACATCTGCATTCCCAGATATGCTAAAATAATTAAAAAGCTGTTTGGGTTTTATTCTGCTGCTTTTAAAACCCTGCTGTGTCTTGAATGGAATAAAACATTGGAGAAATTTTTTTTTATCTAAGCTATTTTTAGTATAGAAGATGGAGTTACATCTTTCTTTGTTCTCCTCCTAACATCTTAGGGTTACTGTAGCTGCTTCAGGCAGGTACTAGCTTAACTGGCTTTTGCCCCAGCCATCATGGAAGAAGTGCAAGCAAGGCTGCTATCAGTCAAGAAGACATGTGCAAAGGTTAGTCTGGTCCTCTGTGTTTTAAGTAATAACAAGGAAATTGTTTCCCTTCAAATTATTAAGACTGATTCTGCCCTCACTGTGACCCAGTTTTCTCAAAAATGATGGGACTGGTGCAGGGGAGGAGAAAAAATGTAGAGCCATGTATTCAGAAGTTACTCGGAACATAAGAAGATGTTTTGCATTCCCAAGTTCTGCAAATTCTTTTTCCGGTATCAATAAAAAAGGCAACCTTTGATATACTTTTTCAATAGAATACTATTTGTAGTTAGATAAAAATAAATGCTTCTGGTGAGTTGTGAATGCTAGCTATCTGCTTAATAGGTGGACCATTTTGGCAGCTGGATGTGAATTAACTGGACTGCTTCATGTGTCTTTGCTGACTCAGTTCTGAAGCATGCCAAATTTCAGTAACAGGAAGCCAAATAATTCATCTGATTTTTCCATTCTTTTCATAATTAGGAAAAAATCCTCCTCTGGCAATCTGCTTAAGAAATGGAGACTATGAAGTTAGATAAAAGTTATTTAATCGTAACTGAAAAGTAACAATAAATAAAATAATTGCACAGAGCAGTTGCTTTGCAAAATTGATGTAACTGTACACATTTAAGATTGTACACAACTTTTATATAGTAAATTATTTAGCAAGTTTTTTTTTTCATTTACTGCATCCACCCTCCTCCCTAAGTCTCTCCTTGTTCCCAGATAAGCTTTCAAGAATAATAAATACCCCCTTAAGGGGATACACTTTAAAGCAGATAACCACTGCCAAATAATTTATCACATGTAACCACTAGTCTCCATCCTTAATTACTACCATTTCATTCTACTGCTCATTTAACAGAAGTTAAGCCTAATGCCTGTCCTCTGTATATTCTTTTTTTCAAGAGCTTCTTTTCATCATGTATTCAGAGTTTGAACCAGCCTGTCCCTTTTTTTTTTTTTAAGAAAAGCATTTCTCTGGGTCTTTGCCTATGGGACACTGTGGCAGAGAGAATCCTATTTAATTCTTGGCATGAGGCATATAAAAGAAGTCCTTGTTTGATTCAGGTTCAATAAACAATAGTTGGTACTTATTTGCATAGGATAAGCTCTGTGCTTAACTTCTGGATAGTTCAGGTTTTGCATACTGTTCAGTATTTAGTGCACTATCTTATTTATTTCTTTAATTTATTTAATGCAGCAATATTTGGATGTTGTTTTTTCTGGGAACTGAAACAGAATGAATAGTCTGACTGCTTGTGGTTTCACTGAACTTCTTTCAAGGTCATAACAATTTACTAGGGCATTCCT
>NW_010301917.1:20278-34363 GCF_000700745.2 Antrostomus carolinensis
AGTTACCAAGAATTTATTCCACTTTTTAGATGGTTTGGCTTTAAAAAAGAGAGAGGAAAATAACCCATGCATTTTCACTGTTTTAATAGGAATCTAGTTTATTTCACTAAGAGTACTGAATAACCAAAATATTATATTCTGCTCTCATCGGACAGATATAATTCCTCTGATGTAGTTCCAGCTTTTGGTGTTTAGGAGGAAGGAATTTTTAAATACAACTGATAATTTTAAATAGTATTATAAATCAGCTTTGATTAAACAGAACTATGAGATCTGCTCCTTTACTTGCAGTTGAGTCTCTTAAGGTCAAATCCTCCTCTGGAGTAGTGGAATAGAAAATGAATAGGTGTGATCCTGACTGTTTTCATTGGACTGATGGGTTAGCAAGTGTTAACAGCTCTTTAACCAACACGATGCTGAGATCTGGACTCTACAGTGATCTGAGCACTGCACATGGCTTAAGTTGTATGTGGTTCACAGGACAAATCTAGATGGGATCTGTAGCATCTGGGGAAGACTCTGACTGTCAGCTTATCTCAATGAGAAAAGGAAAGAACAACATCTCCTCTGCTTCTTCCCTAGGCTACTTGGGTCTTGCCTTGATGTAACTGAGACAACACCTGTATTCAGGGAGACAGTAATTGACCTCAGCTATTGCCCGCCAGTACATGACTACAGAACAAGAACAGGAGCATCGAGGTACCTGTAATGCTCAAGGCCTCTTGGGTCCACTCCTGTTCTGCTACCACTGATCCCTTGTTCAGTGATCTAAACGTGCAATGTAACTTGCAGAATTAAATCTGTGTTCTGTTTGGGGTTGCAAAAGGGCTGTTGACTAAAGTGAATCATTACATGCAGACCTGAGGTCCCCAGCTCTCTGGGGAGCATACCTGTGCAGGTGTTTTGCACCTATTTAGCAGTCTGTATGTGAGTACAAATTTTCACAAGTGCAAAGACTAAAATGTCAATATTCCAGTATTTTCATCTTTTGAAAGGACTAGACAGAAAACTTCTCTTTAATATAGAGGTGGCAATGTAGCCCTCATTCTGAGTGACTTGCACAGGGAGTAGTAAGACTCGAGATGTTGCCCAGTCTCTATGGTGCAGAGAAGTGCACCTCTCAGTTTTCCCCCCGAAGCAACAAGATCTATAATCAGATAATGAAATGTTTTTGTAAATCAAAACTAATGTATTTCATTTAAAATGTACTATAAGTTAAAGCTATTTGAAGACTGGTTACACCATAATGAGCATGCTTTATGTTCACAGCAGAGAGAGCAGGGGTGCATTTCAATGAGCACTGAAGTTAAATTAGTGGATTGTTTCTCCAAATGTAAATATTTCAAAAAAACAAAGCAGTAGATTTTTTCCTTTTTTTAAGGAAAACAATCTTAGCTATATATATATATGTATATATAATATACATACAGAAAAAGGCAGTAGGTGTGCAAAGAAATATATTGGAATTGAAGCAGTAGCATGTTTTAGTACCTACGGATATATGAATTAATTTTCTTTTCATTTGTTTGTTTCTCTTACTATATTTTTCCTTAAGTAGCTTGAGGATATAGCTGAAGTGGTTATTTCATATTTCCTCATCTATTCCCACCAACAATTTCTATAGCAAATATAGGTTTCTGCAGCTATAAGGATTAAATAAGTTCATTGGCTGTATTCACAAAGAATTGAAATAAATCCAGCATTTGTCTTCTTTTTATCACAATTTGCCTACTGCAGATACTAATTTCAGAGAAGCAATAATTAAAATATGTTCCCAAGTAGAAGATTAAAAATGTGTAAGAAATTGTATTAAACTGGCTAAAAATATTCCACAGAATTGCAAGAAAAATATGAGTTGTGTTTTGTTTTGTTTTCATAGACTGTAGGGAAGACATTATCCACAAAATCATAAGAAATAGAACCAATATAACCTGGATTTATTCTTAACAGAAGACTATGTTAGGAAATTACAAGATAATCAAATCTCCACTATAAACAAATGGGAACATTCTACACACATTTTTCTAAAGAACCAAGGGGCAATATTGACAGCCTAAGGTTTTACTGGGAAAATGAAAGCAAACCTCTAGAGGACTAGAAGAATTCAATGCTAACTGCTGTGAACAGTGAAAGTTTTCCTTAGAGAGAAAACACCAGTGAAAAATTATGATTAGCTGTTTCCAGATGTAAGTTTGAAAAAATAAATGCAGAAAACAAAAGGAAGTAGTGTGGTAGTAGAAGGTTTCTTGAATGACTTATTGTCCAATTTTAAAACACTGACAGAAATTAGTAGAGAATTCATATTCAGTATTGCCTACCTCTGTTGTTTATTGCTTATTTTTATAGCTACTTCCTCTGCTTCCTTAAGTAGAGGAATTTATACCCTTCTAGCATTTATAGATTTAGGTTCTCTCATTCCCATTATTCATTCTTCAGAGACTGAAAATCCAGCATTGTGGGCAGTCTCAGCGCTGTATCAGGCACAATCTCATGAAGTGCTAGTTGAAATAGGGTCTGAAGCTTGGAGTGTGGACAGAGCTTTTTTGTGTCCTGTCTGCAAAATAAATATATTTATACCATACAGGTGGCTAACATAGGCATCACAACTCTTGTCCATTGATTGCAGAGGGAGTCGGTGTCTGGCAACCTTGACTGTTTATTAGGCAGCTTGAAGTGCATATTGCTCTGTTGAACTTCAGTGCCCACAGTAAAGCTGTAGGAAAAATATGGGCTCTACCAGTGTGCCAGGACTGCGGTTCAGATACCTGCTTCTGATGATGGAGTCTGTACTTGGAGTCTGCAGCAGACAAGAGAGTATTTCTAGTCGATGACCCCACTACTAATTGATCCAAGTGCAAGTTTGCTGACCTTCAGGCAAGTACAGATCTTGTGCACTTACCCTGACTTTTACCCTGTAGTGACTGTGGGATTCCTGGGGGCAAGGTTTTAAGGGGAATTCCTTTGAGTTAATGTTTATTGACATTTGCTGTGAAATATCACACAGACAGTGTTTCATAGACACATTTTTATAAATCTTGAATTAAAATTCCACACTTAAAAAGGCAGTATTATACTTGTTATCCTATGCTAATAAGCAGAGTTAGTTATATATATTAAATATGCACATTCAGATTTCAGGTTGTGGGCCTGATGTGCTATCCAGAATCCTGCTGTATTAACTGGTATGCAACCATACATGTAGAGAATGTACTGAGAGCAAACTGAGTTGTTCTCTATTCACTTCTTATTAAAGCAAAACTTCTAGTGAGCCATATCATGCTCTGTCTGAAGTTCATAGGAGTTGTGTGGAACAAGTCAGTGAGCTGTGCAGAACAGCATCTAATCTAAAAAGAAATAAATCTGTAAAACGTTTGTTAATGTAATGCTGACATAATACCAATGGTACGTAAGTTAATCTAAATGTTTGTATTACATGAGATATATAATGCAATATTTCCTTTGAATACATGTTTGAATTGGTTTTTTTGCAACTGAATTTTTTGTGCCAATGTTAGATAAACATAAGGAAAATTTTCCTTTTTCTTTGTGATTTCTTATTTACTTTAGAAGAGTACAATGACAACTAACCAACTGCATTTTTATATAAATAAGTAATTTAATAAGATGATTATATTTTTAAGTGCTTTACTTTATTTCTCTCTGTGGTGAGCAAGATCTTTTGCCATTACAAGCTATTCTATAAAGGTATTATCTTTCAACATCCTCTTCAAGGTATCCAGTAATAAGTTGTAAATTTAGCAGATTTTTTAAATTATTTTTTTATATATTGTTTTTTAGCCTTCACCAGCAAAATTTCATATTACCACCATTTTTATGTCACAGAGTTATATGTATGCCTAAAAACTGAGGAAGAAGAAAAAAAAAAGGTTAATACTATACAGGGTAATACTATATAAAGCATGTATGTATGATACACATGGTAAAAGATGAGACATTTCAAGAGAAGCCAAATTTCTACCAACCAAAACAAGGTTAAGTGATGACTATCCCAAAGAACAGAACTGTAAGAACTTGATTTTAAAATGCTGATGCTTTCATTACTTCCCTACTCAAATCAATCAAAGCAAGGTGATAGACGGATCAGTACATTTAAAAAATATTACTTTTAATAATCACATAATACCTTTTAAAGCATGCTAAAAATGCTTGATTTCAATACGTCAGCACTAGTAAAATACCATAACTCATAGAAACCTTTTCTATATTTGTTTCTCCTGCATTTATAGAAATTGTGTCCATTTGAAACTTTTTTCTGCCCCAAAATCTCTAAAATTATCAAGTTTAATTGTATTTGTTGGATATATCATATCACTTTAAGAATCTTGATTTTCCTACTAATCATCATTGAATGATCTAAAGAGCTGTTCACACCATCTACTTCACACAGTACAAAGCACGTTGAGTAGAGCAGTCAAGCCTCTATATATTAGAGGTGTCACCAGACGGTGATTCACATCACCTGCAGCTAAAAATATACAGTGTGAATCTCTTGCTGGAGGTCTTAAAAATATTCAGACTTAAGTTGTAAATTAGTTTTCTTCCAAAGGGCCTTTTCCATCATCGGCATTTGGTTCACAGTTCAGAAAGGAATTACCTCTAGACCATCAAGCACAAGTAACAGTGCTGAAAAGCAACAGAACATGTATGGATGACTAAAGCCAATCCTCATGGCTATTGCAGCTGCTGTGTATACGTGTGTGCCTGGAAAAATATGCCTTTTTCTCAATCATATTAGCAAGTCAAATGTCATTTGAATGATGTAAGGGTTACTTCAAATGCCTCATTTCTATTCAAATGCATAATTTTTCACTTAAAGTGCTTTTTATTTCTTTCCGTTGTGTTTCTGGTTTGGCTGTGATTGCAAGATCATCCTAAAACAGATAAGATGTAATTTCATGTTCTCTATAAATCGATTTATTGAGATCAGATCACAACATAAAGCTATTGGCAAAATTCTAATGAACCTCCATGAAAAGACATCAGTCTTTAAGTATTATGTAAGCTAGTATTAAAAGGCATTGATCTCAGTAGAGATCCCTCTTAGACCTTGGTCTTCTGAAAATGCTAAGGCCTTTGTAATCTCAGCCATTTGCTTTCACCTTCCTGATGTTCGTTACCTATTTTGTTTTATTTTATATTATTACCTCTCCTGGATTTGAAAAGATCATGACACAATAATACATCATGTCTAAAGTTGACTACAGGTTTGTGAAAATCCAAATATGTTAAATCTGCTGGCGCTGTCTATACCAACAGTTATTTCATTAGGTACTATGATTTGTCTGAGAAGATTTACCTTTCACAAATCCACAATGACTCATGCTTATTAAATTGTTCTCTTCCAAAATGAACAAAGATTTAAGATAGACAAAAATAGCAACTCAGAAGTTCTGCTACTATTGGCTCACGCTTTGACACACTTAAACAGACTGCAGAGTATTTTCCTTCACTAATTTCCAGTTGGGATTTCTTTTTCAGAGTAAGTTATTATTAAGACTGCACAAAGGTGGCAGAATCTTTCTCATGGATGTTTTCCTTAAGATTTAATATGATATTAATCACTACAACTTCTGAAAATGATCCATTTTTGATATGGGTTACTTTTCTTTCTTTTCAGCTGGTGAGACATTTGTAAGTGCTTATTCATGATATTTTAAAGGTCTAGCTGTCTAAGGTGTATTATTTTTTGTTCACAAAGACAAGGCATTAGAGATACTTTTCTACGTATCTATGGAGAGGAGAGAGGAGCTTTAAAGCACTAGGAAGACTTGCTGTTATAAACTATTTGAAACACTTTGAAGAGTATTTATTTTACCATCTCCCTTGATGAGTACAAAATGGGCATGTTTTTAAAACTACATTTATTTTACCATTACTATCCTAAGCAGTCTTCTTTTTTTAAAGCTGCTGTTTCTTTGTCTTTAAAGAAAAAAATATATATTTTACTTGTCACAGACTTCTCATATGCTTTTCATATGCTGTTCATATTAGGGAAAGGTTAGTAATGCTTGTGAAATCAATGCAAAACTTTTATCACAGTTGTTGTTTAGGCCTTTTAATACAGTGTTCCCATGCTGTACTCAGTAAGTTAAGGACTCTTTTTTAGTGCAGCTAGTTTTATGTAAGCCATACAAGAATAAGAAGGCAGAGCTGGAGGGGAATAGCATATGCTAGTCTCGAAGACAATGAAAATAAATGGCTTATAAAGGAAAGAAGTAATGTCAGAAGAATGAATCAGAGGATCAAGAGAACAAAAACAAAGAGCAGGAAGGTAAGGTGACCACAGTACAAATGAAATCTTAATGATACAAATTAATTTTTGTTTGTCGCAACATGATACACTGTTCGAATGATGAATTTGCCAAAAAGCTGGACTTGCCTCCAAGACCCTGGGAAGCATCTCTAATTTGTGCACTGAAACATAAAAGAGCCAGTCATTGGCACATGTATAGACTGGAGACTTTCACTTGCAGTGAGTTTCTCATATTTATGAATATATCTACTAAAAACCAAAATTAGCTCCATTAATTTCATTGTCAACATCACTCAGTAAGTAGTTCATTGAATTTCACTAGGAAACCCAACAGCAACTCCTGCTTTCTCCTTCTCCAACATACTCAAGCCATTTTTTCTTGTGCAACTCATTACTATAGAAACAATCTACTATAGAAAGAATCTTTCCTAAGGTATTTCAGTTTCAGAGAGCAAGGCTATATTAAAACCATTCTGCTTATAGAACATTTTGTTTCTTATTGAAAATGTCTCAGGTGAAATACTCCATGACAATAAATTTTTTCAAGAAACAATTTCCCAAATACAAATGAACATTTACTGCTATGACAGTATGATCACTGTTTCCATTATAACACCAATGAAGGTCATGTAAACTTTTGTATTAACCATTTCATGTTTCATCTAGTTTTATACATATGTGCATGCAAATTTGATATATTGTAGAAACAGAGGCCTGGGAGGATTCATGTTATATAATTGGTGGTGGATGAGAAGCTCAACATGAGCCAGCAATGCATGCTTGCAGCCCAGAAGGCCAACTGTATCCTGAGCTGCATCAAGAGAAGCATGCGCTGCAGATTGAGGAAGGTGATTCTGCCCCTCTACTTTGCTCTGGTGAGATCCCATCTGGAGTACTGTGTTCAGCTCTGAGGTCCCCAGCATAAGAAAGACATGGACCTGTTTGAACAGGTCCAGAGTAGGTCTGCAAAGATGACCAAGAGGATGGAGCACCTCCCCTGTGAAGACAGGCTAAGAGCTGGGGTTGTTCAGGCTAGAGAGGAAGAGGCTCTGGGGAGACCTTATAGTGGCCTTCCAGTACCTGAAGGGGCCCTACAGGAAGGCTGGGGAGGGACTTTTTACAAGGGCAGGTAGTGATAGAACAAGGGGTAATGGCTTTAAAGTGGAAGAGGGTAGATTTAATTTAGATATTAGGAAGAAATTCCTGTGAGGGTGGTGAGACACTGGAACAGGTTTCCCAAGGAAGTTGTGGATGCCCCCTCCCTGGAAGCGTTCAAAGCCAGGTTGGATAAGGCTTTGAGCAACCTGGTCTAGTGGAAGATGTTCCTGTGCATGGCAGGGGGGTTGGAACTAAATGCTCTTTAAGGTCTCTTCCAACCCTAACCATTTTATGGTTCTATGAATTGCTTTCATTGAGTCATCAAGTACCACCTTAAACAGAGGTGGAGGTACTGGTTCTATGAATTGCTTTCATTGAGTGATCAAGTACCACCTTAAACAGAGGTGGAGGTTTTACCCCAGAGTTCCCACAAAGCCTAGTTGTTAAGAAATCTCCTTTTCTTAGGAATAATTTCCACCTTGGTTTTATCCATGGTTAAGTTTCTTCCTCTAGGCAAGTTCAGTCCTTTAGTTTGATTCTCTTCTCTCTCTGGTATGTATCCTTATAGTGAAATTATAGACAGCAACAAGATCCACACAGTCTTCATCTGGCTAAGCTGTGCATGCCACATTTTCTATAGTATCTTCATAAGAAGCCATCTCTTTTCACAGTGCATTTTCAATTTTTTCTGGGTTCCTTGTTCCTCTTAATAGTCTTCTCTCCTTTATTTCACATTGATACCTGTATATTCCTACCTGTCTCCCCCTTCAACTCATTTCTGCATCCACCACCTCTTTACTCTTCTGTCTCACCACAGCTTTCGAAAGCTATCTGTACATTCACTTTCTTCCTTACCTGCCATTGCAATATTAGGCTTCAAGCAGCAGCTGTCTGCCTTTTCCTCAGCTAAATTAAAGGCCACCCTTGAACTTCACAGGAAATATCTGTATTTAGGACCTCGGGACTCTAGCTGTGCTTGGAACAGTGAGAGAAATTTTTTATATGATTCAGTGCGTTAATACTGCTGGTGTTGAGGCTTCCAAAGTGTCTGCCAGAATCCACAGAAAACAACCTCCTAGAAAAATAAAAAGAATATTTTTTTTCATTAAATATAAGAAGTTCAAGGTAAAATATATGGAACAGAAAAAAACCCCTAACCCAATACATATATTTCACTCTGTCAAACTAAGTCTTAAAGAATTATCAGTAATTGCTGTGATTCTGTTTTCATGTGCTAAACTTAGTTTTGCACCAGTCGCTCACAAACCCCTATGCCAAGTAAGATGTTCTGAGAATTAAGGAGGAGGAAAGGAGTCTGTGGTTTGGGAGGAGAAACAAATCCATTCTCTTTCAAAGGCATCTGAGGAATAAAAGGTTCACTATCTTCTGTTTAAAATCACTCCCCAGTTGGACTGACTTTACATGTCCCTCATTCCAAATGTGTGTCATGTATTTGGACAGAAGTGCTTTAATGTCTTGAGTCCTGAATCATCTCTTCCAGTAGTACATCCAGAACTCTTTTTCTTCTCCAGCAGGCTGAGAGCTGCTCAGCCTGTGTTCAGGTTGCCCCAGTAGACACACATACTCACACTGCACTGATGAGAACTGTACAGCAACAAGAAATTCTGTCTGGAACATAAATGGCAGAGGAAAATCCTGTCCAGCACTTAGCATCAGAAACAGCAAATTAAGAGATGCTTACAGATACAGTATCTGTGAGCCAAAGAGAGGAAATTGTAGTAATCACCCATTGTGTTTGAGTAGTACTTTGCAGTGTGAAAAAGCTTAGTATGAGTATGGTATATAGCTACATTGCAGCAGGTTTGTCATTTGGAAAGTGGGAGGGAAAGTTTATTCTCTCCTCTACCCTCCACCCCATCCCTCATTTGAGTTTCTCCTTGTAAAGTCATGTCAATAGCAGACAAAAGCTCACAGTGCAATAAGCAGGAAGATAATCTGCTTTCAATGTCCCCACTTCCACTGGATATTAAGTAGCAGATTCCCCTGAGCATAACAGTTTTATCAGAATGCTTTGTTAAAATGACGGCTCTGCTGTTGATGTTCAAAAGCAAACACTGCTCTACAGGTATATACATCATCTACAAGATTCAGACATTCCACTGGGCATGTCAGTCCCTGGAAAGAATGGGGTCCTGCACAGGTATGGGAAAACTCAGGACAGCCTTGTATACCCATATGGGGACTGATGACATACTTGCAAGCGGAAGCTGGGTGGGGTGGTGTTCACTGAGGCACAGGCAGCTGTTGCTATCCTGCACTCTTGCCACAGAACTAAATATGATAACACAGGAAGTCTGCCTCCACAGATGCAAAGTTTCATTTGCTTTCATCTTTCCTGTAGATTTTATAAAATAAGAGGTATTAAAAGAAAAGGCAACAATGGAAGATCCAGAAATAATTTATGTAAAAAAGCTATTTCCTATTATGTGAACAAAGCTTGTGCTAGATTTCAAATGCCAGAGTATATGAGCTGCCTGTGAAAGGTCCAACATTCTCATCTGGAAAAACTTTTAGATTTTATTCCTTTATTTGGCTTGAAACAGAGCTTTTTTGCTTTTGTTAAATCTTTATCCGAGGTCTGGGCCACAGGAAAAGTAAAAGGCAACATGCTGGCTAGAGGCCATCATTTTACATTTTAGAAGAAGGATTTGGAGTGGAAACAGATGAAAGCTATGGGGGCTCTGGTCAGATGGCAGTCAAAAGATCTGCAGGAGCCAGAAGGAACAGAGTCCAACATATTTGAATCCTGGCTCAGAAGAAATCAATGATCAGCTGAAACTGGGGATGATGCAAGGAAACATGAAAAAAAACAACATTCCTTGAGGTATTGCTTCAGTACTTTGTATAGTGAATAATGGAAAAATACCATCAAGAGGAGATTTTCATAATTCTGGCATCAAGAAATTCTGTGAAGTATTCACGTTAATCACTGTCACTCCAATGATATTTCTAAAAAGAGTAGAAGCTGCAGAGGCACAGAAAGCAAAGGATGGCCTAGGACAGACGAGATGACCTGGAAAACCAGAAGAGAGCAGACTAAAGAGTTGTATAGAAATCTACTCTATGCTCAGCACCACATGGGAATTAGAGAAGTAATCAGGGAGGAAGCAGACTGACATACACTGGATGAGGTAACTCATCAGGGCAGAGGAAGAATTCAGTTTGAGGAAGGCCATGTTACAGAATATGTTAGTAGAGGTCATTGTTTTTATGAAAGCTAATGAATTGATACAACAACTCCGAACGTGCTGCCTCTGAAGTTTTCCATGCCTTTGTTTAGTAAAGTCATGGAGGTCTGCATGCAAAGGAACCTTTTAGCTTCACTGCACAATCTTAAAGAGGTGCAGCCAATGCAGGAAACACTTGCAAAGAACAGGGAAATGCTGGAGGTGTATCTGGAAACAAGCAAACCCCCAGCCAACAGTTTTTCTGTTCTCAGACTGTGAAGAAAAGCAGTTCTGAGCATTTTTATTAGAATGGTTTAAGTGAAAAAAATAGCTCACAAGAAACATTTTACTTCTTTTTTTTTTTAAAACGAAAAACTAAATCCATCTTGCAACACACTGAACATTGCACTCAGGTGGTTCTCAGGTGGATGAGCTGATATTCCTACTTGGAAAATCCTTCACTCATAATGGTACCAAAACATTGCTTTATATGTTATCTTGACTTCTATTATAAGTATTTATATTGCTATTGTTGCTAGCTCTGCCATTTCAGTCAAATCCTGTTTCCTTTGTCGTTCACATATGGCCAGTGGAAGTAGGATTTCCTCTTCATGCTCTGGGGCACGGTTTTGCTTTCCTCCCTCAGTATTGTTTTCAGCGGCAGCTTGTATAACCATGAAAGCGGAACTGAGCCCCTACATCACTTCTGTGCTCCTCAAAAACACTATGCAATGGATATGACCCACGAAAATGATCCTTAACTTCAGCTTTTACTGCAGTGCTGCAGAACCACTTTAAGCTACTGGAGTGGGCTGGGGAAACAAAAAAGAATATTGGTGGAATATCTGTCACCTAACTATAACCACATACAAAATTAAATGTGGAGTGCTGTAAAGAAGCCAGCTGAGATTCTCAGATAGTCACTGAGGTGGTGGTGAGAGAGGGCAAAAGGTAACCATCCTTCACATATTTTAGGACAGGCTGAGTTACCCTCAGAAATACCTCTTCCCTCCACTGACTATACATGAAGACTCAGTTCTTCAGGTGCTTCAGTTCTGCTTGTTCTGCAGAACTTAAGTACCAAGAAGAGGCACACACTAAAGATTTATCTTCATTAACTAGTTTGTACCATTAAACAAAATTATTTAAAATTAAACAAAATGTCTAACCTCCCCTCCAGTCCTTCATGCTGCTGTTGACATTCAATGAATCATACACCTTACTTATTTTCAGAAATGCTGAATCTCCATCTATGAAAGATCAAGGGGGACAAGGAGTAGGACGAGGGAAGGAAGTTAGATCTGAACATTCATTGTTTCAGAAATTCATCACTGACTGTTTAAAAAAAAAAAATCATTTAAACAGGTTTCTACACGTGCTATTGTTAAAGCCTCTGTGAGTCACAGAGGAAGACATCTTGCATTGCTGCACTGGGCCCTTGAAAGGAAATGGAGTGGTTCAGCCAGTCACTTCTTTTTTTCAGTTGCCATCATTGTGTCAAGGTTAAAGTTTGTTTTCCTTAAGTATACCAATTGTAAACAAGCACCCACTAACAGTGATAGTCTCAAAAAAATGTGGTTTGTCTTTTAACAGAAGTTAAAACATCTGTTAGTCTCTAAGATTGAAGTTCTAATGCACGCTTTAGTCTAGCAGCACTTAGCATTGAATTTAAAGGACATTTCCGTCATTTGAAAGTTTCCCAACAAGAAGAAAAAACAAATGAAGTCTCTCCAGAGACATTTTGGTTTTAATTGCTACTCACAACTGCCTTGCACCCCTATTTGCCTCACACACACCCCCTCACAACAAATTCTCCCTCACCTTATTACATGGCTCTGTTTATCTAGACTTTCTCCCTAAAGAGGAACTAAATAATCATTATTTGTAGAAAGAGGGTTTGCTAGCAGAAATAAATTACAAAATGCATATTCACAAATATGTAACTATTGGCTAAAATTTTTGGAAGCACAAAAATAAATATTGACTACAGCTTGTTTAGCAATCATTTGTTTTTAGTCCATGCTGACTTGTAACAACAAAGGAGCTTAACATATTTATAACACTTGTACATTTTACAGTTAGAAACAAAAGAATATGTATTATTATAGTGCATCTGTATTTAATAGTTGTAAAATTGTGAATAAATGTTACTGTTTTTTTCTTTCAATAGCCTTTTCTTTGGAAAATGGAAACTGCTTTACAAACCTAAATTAATACAGAGAATTTTTCTCTCACTCCTTCTCCACCATCATGAGTAGAATCCTCTCCAGAAAAATCCTTTCAGGAATAATACATTCTAAAGATCCTTGATTGTTAAACTGTATTACATTCTTTTTCTATCATCTTCCTGTGCTGAACAGTGAAAACACAAATTGTTATTGCTAGCATTATTGCACCATCTCATGTTGTTTCCAGTGGCTCATAAATTCTGTATATCATCATATCCCTTTCCTTTGACTTTAGTATTGTAAAAGCCCAGAATATGGATTACTATTTTGGACATAATTTTCTCCTTTTTTGGGTTATTTTTAATGAATAATTATTTCCAGTACATTAAATGTATGTCAGATGCATAACTTCTTATTGAATAGCATGTAATCTTTACAGATACAACCTGACCCATCTTGGGTTGCCCTGGTGCAAAGAGGTGCAGCACCTTTTTGCCACTCTTGTGTTCAAGAATCTTTTCCTAAACCATCTCTGCTAGTTGTCTCAGCTGTTGCAAAGAAAAACCTTGGGACTGTAAAACAAGAATTTTACATTGGTCTGGGTCCACAAAGAGCACTGAAGAAAAGATCAGGAGCCGAAGACAGTATTTTAAATAATTCTCACTGTTAACCATTTCAGTGCTAAAAAAAAAACAAACAAAAAAAAAAAAAAAAGCAGCAGTCATGAACATAATGTGAACATCTGCTTGACTACTGAGACCTTTACCTCGCAACTTAGGAACTCAGATAGACAGGGCTTGAGTGCCACCTTCTTTTCCCTCTCAGCTCAGGTTAAATATTGACTGTGCCGAGCTTAAGGCTATTAGTTATTTGCAAGCCAGGGTCATTATTAATGCAACAGCTTGCAGGGTCCAAAATGTGCTAAGCACTTTACAGAGATGTAGAGCAAACCAGGCCTCAATCCCACAAAGCTCATATGCCAGTATCAATTTTAGACACAGCAACCAAACCTGCAACTCCTTCCTCTCCCTCCTTCTCTTCCGTGCCCTGTTCCCTGGGCTGCATTACCTCTCACTTGGAAAATCAGAACACACATTTAGCCTTAGAAAACTAAAATTTGCCTCAGTATCTGAGTTTTGAAAAAGCTTCTTGCAAGGCGTTTGACACTGTCCCGCACTACATCTTTGTCCCTAAATTGGAGATGTGGGTTTGATGGATGGACCACTTGGTGGATAAGGAATTGGCTGGATGGATGCACTAAAAGAGTTGTGGTCAACAGCTCGATGTTCGAGTGGAGACTGGTGACTAGCGGCGTCCCTCAGGGGACGGTATTGGGACCAGTGCTCTTCAACATCTT
>NW_010301918.1:0-6988 GCF_000700745.2 Antrostomus carolinensis
GGTCGAGGGAGGGGATTCTGCTCCTCTACTCAGAAAATGCTTGGAGTCCTTTTTCTTCCCATCTTCATTCACCGCAGTTGCCCAAGGGAGTTGTGGATGTCCCTCCTCCCTGGAAGTGTTCAAGGCCAGGCTGGATGAGGCTTCGAGCAACCTGGGCTAGTGGAAGGGGGGGCAAAAAAATCGAGCAACCTGGTCTAGTGGAAGGTGTGCCTGCTGATGGCAGGGGGGTTGGAACTAGATCATCTTTAAGGTCTCTTCCAATCCAAACCATTCTATGATTCTACAATTCTAAAATTTCTACATAAGAATTTATGTTACTAAAATCTACTCGGAAAGTAATTGAGTGCAGTTAAGCAGAGTAAGGAAATGACAAGACCATCTGAACAAATTATATTTCACAAAAATGACAACCATGACATAATTTTGTACATTTGAACCAGTTTGCTTACATAACCGGTACCTACAATTGAGGTATATATCTCAATAAAGCAAACGTGCAAATGGTATGATTCCTGTTAGAAGAGTCATACATCAAGTGACATAGTTGCCCAACACATTAAAATCTGGCAAGCTAGAATTTAACATAATTTTTACATTTGTTTAAATTCTTGTTGCGATAACAAAGACAAAAACAGTTAGAGGTATTGTCCCAGTCCGAGGTCGGGATCATTTAAATATCCCGATCCGATGTCGGGGAAGGTTTCGATAGGATCCTAAGGGCGAGATTAAGACACAAACAAGGTCACATGCTGCACTCCCAGAACACCATTTATTAAAAAAGAAGAGTAATAAAGAGAATAGCGATAGGACAGGATGGAATGAAAGATGGAAATCAAGCAAGGAGTCGGGATAGGGCAGCAAGAATAGTCACCACCACGTGTCCAGTGGCGAGGCGACGGTGAGGGGTGGGCAAGGATGTCTCAGTTGCTTGTTCCAGTGGTGATGCAGCCTGGCGAGGTGCGGTGCGGTGCGGTGCAGTGCGGTCAGGCGGTCGTCCTCTCTGTCTCTCTCCTGTCTCTCTCTCTCTGCTCCCATCTCTGCTCTGACCCTGTTTGCCCGTGCCAGTCCTCCTTAAATACCCCTTTGAGGGCTGTAGTTTCCATAGCAATGACACGTCTCTTTGTGCCCCTCCAGCACTTGGGCAGGGACATGTCCAGGCAGAACACCCCTGCAGGCAGGGCGACTTCACAAGTCAGGGTTTCCAGAACCCGGTGGTCTTGTGACCATCCTTGCAAACAATCTTTGAGACAAGTCCATAGTGCAGTTATATATGCAGGTATATACAGAAATGTACCGCCTTTTTTTGGTTTTCACTACCATTCACTGCCCATTCCAAGACAATTCTTACAATAAACTGAATAATAAACCCTGTTAGTAAAGAAATTATTGAATCCAAAAATATATGGAAATAGAACCAGACTGATAGTGTGGGTTCCTTCGAGAATGGCAGCTATCAAGGACATATTCTCTGTGCAATTTTGATAATTTTTGGATAAACAGTTCTCCACAGATTCTTGGACAAATTAAAAAGATCTCCATTGCCACAGTTCTATTTTTGGGGGGTTTTTTTAAGAAATTTTGATGGACATCCATAGAAGAGTGAAGCAGTACAGCTGATTTCAAAAGAGTAATATACATTAATTACAAATAAATGTAATAGCAATCAACATTTTATCGCCATAATCCTGCCTACGTAGTTCTGTCTATTGGCCCAGCTCTTTGTCAAAAGTGAGTGTGTCTTCTCTGCAAAACTACCTCTGACAAACACTTAATTCTTTCAGCAAAGCATCAAAACAAAGCTTTTTAATAACCTCTCTCTTGATTAGCTCCAGTGTCACCTTTTCAGAGAGGGCGCTGCCTTAGGGAGATCATAGAATCATATAATTTTTTAGGCTGGAAAAGACCTTTAAGAACATCGATTCCAACTGTAAACCTAATGCTGCCAAGTCCATCTCTAAAACATGTCCCTAAGTGCCACATCTACACATCTTTTCAATACCTCCAGGGATGGTGACTCAACTACTTCCCTGCACAGCCTGTTCCAATCCTTGACAACTCTTTCAGTGAATAGATTTTTCTGATATCCAATCTAAACCTCCTCTGGTGTAACTTGATCTTTAATCCTATCACTTATTACTTGAGAGAAGAGACTAAGACCCACTTCGCTACTACCTCCTTTCAGGTAGTTGCAGAGAGTAAGGTCTCCCCTCAGCCTCCTTTTCTCCAGACTAAACAACCTCAGTTCCCTCAGCCATTCATCATAAGACTTGTGTTCTAGACCCTTCACCAGCTTCGTCACTCTTCTTTGGACACACTCCAGCACCTCGGTGTCTTTCTTGTAGTGAGGGACCCAAAACTGAACACAGTACTTGAGATGCAGCCTCACCAGTGCCAAGTACCACAGGACAATCACTTCCCTAGTCCTACTGGCCACACTGTTTCTGATACAGGCCAGGATGCTACTGGCCTCCGTGGCCACCAGGGAATACTGCCGGCTTATATTCAGGTCTTTTTGCACTGGGCAGCTCTCCAGCCACTCTTCCCCAAGCCTGTAGTGTTGCATGGGGTTGTTGTGACCCAAGTGCAGGACCCAGCACTTGGCCTTGTTGAACCTCATACAATTTGCCTTGGCCTATCAATCCAGACTGTCCAGATCCCTCTGCAGAGCCTTCCTACCCACGAGCAGATCAATACGGCCACTCAACTTGGTGTCATCTGCAAACTCACTGAGGGTGCACTTGATCCCCTCGTCTAGATCACCCATAAAGATATTAAACAGAACTGGCCCCAGTACTGAGCCCTGGGGACCACCACTTGTGACTGGCTTCCAACTGGGTTTAAGTCCATTCACCACGACTCTTTAGGCCCAGTCATCCAGCCAGTTTATTACCCAGCAAAGATGTGATGGTCTGCTCCCCCTGCCCCTCCCCCATCTGATCTTTATTTCCCATAACCTTGTCCAAGTGATAACCACCATTGGTGACCATAATGGATGCTCTCTGGTCATGAAAGCTGCAGCTGGCTCAGGGGAGATGGACAACAACACAATAGCTATGGGCTATCTTGTGCAACTTGCTCCAACAGCGGAGGGCTTGCTGAGCACGCACTGACCGTGAGTATGCAAATATGACTATAGGTCAATCGTCTTACTCCATAAATAGTGGGCAGTCCAGGGGCCCATTGAGCTCTCCTGAAATGACAGCAGGCTGCACACCAGGATCTTCCCTTGAGTAGGGGCGCCTGTCAAGGTTACTCCTTGAGGCTGAGAGATTCCTTGATGGAACAGATCCTCAGCAAGTGACTAAAAGCACGCTAAGCTGCAGAATCTCAGCTAAGTGATATAAAGGATTGATTGTGCATATATATAGTCCTTTAGATACAAACCGTTGACCAAGTCTGGGACTAGGATTGCACCTAGCTGCACCTAGACTCCTCTCTGAGAAGGGGTTTAGAGAGAAAGGGGGCCCTTTCCAAAACCTTGTGACTCAACGGAAGGGTCTCCCTGACAGTTTTGTCTGACCCTGTCCTTTATGCAGTAAATAGTCAAATGAACCTCACCACTGAATCCTGTTAAATGAATGTCGCATTAACCTTTGAACTTTGTTAATTCACTATTTTATAGCAATAAAAATATTATTACATCTCTCTTACGAGTGAAGTGTATAACTCACTCTGACTTTCTTTACCTGTGACAGAAGAGAACACCTGTCCAAGCCATGAGCAGAGAGTTTCTGCAGTAGAGTGCTGTAGGAAATAATGTCAAAGGCTTTACTAAAGTCTAGGTGGACAACTTGCTCTCATCCACTAAGCAGATTACCTTTTCACAGAAGATAAGGTTAGTCAAGAACAACCTGCCTTTCATAAACCCATGCTGACTGGTTCTGGGCAGCTGGTTATCCTGTACATGCCATGTGAAGGCACTCAAGATGATCTGCTCCATAACTTTCCCTGGCACCGAGGTCAGACTGACAGGCCTGTAGTTCCCTGGTCCTCATTCCAGCCGTTCTTGTAGATGGAAGTCCCATTTGCTCACCTCCAGTCAACTGGGACCCCTCTGGTTAGCCAGAACTGCTGATAAATGATGGAAAGTGGCTTGGTGAGCACTTCTGCCAGCTCTCTCAGTGCCCTTGGATGAATCCCATCCAGCTCCATAGACTTGTGTGTGTCTAAGTGGTGTAACAGGTTACTAACCATTTCCTCTTGGATTATGGGGGCTTCATTCTGTTCCCTGTCCCTGTCTTCCAGCTCAGGGGGCTGGATACCCAGAGAACAACTGGTCTTATTATTAAAGGCTGAGGCAAAGCAGGCATTAAGTACCTCAGCGTTTTCATCATCCTTTGTCACATGACTTGAGCTCCAGCTTGCTCCCTTTGGTTACCAGTGAGCACCATCTGAAAATTTATCCAGCACAAGAACACATCTATTGACTAAACAGTTTCCTGAAGTAAACATTTCATTAACCTTTCTAAAGTGAACAGTTTCTCCCAAGAGAGAAAGCATGTTTCAGATAAAAGATAAAAGAACAGCAGAGCAAGGCACATGATCAAAACAGCTTTCATATTAAAGACTAGCTGGCAGATATCAATAGTGCAAAAAACTTAGAGATATAGAAGTAGGTCATAACAAAAACTCCACCTTTTTGCTAGCATCCCAATCATAGCCAAACTCCACTAGGCATGGCTGAAACTAACTTTTTATTTTTAGATAAAAGCATGCTACATCTAAGCTACAGTTGTGCTGTTCACACATCCATTCACTCCAAGAACAGCAATTTTCTGAAAGCAAGGGATTCTTCACATGTAGAGAAGCCCTTTAGTCGCTGACTTCAGCCACTACAGCCCAATTTTCCCACTGCATTTACAGGGTGCTCAGCCCCCACCTTGGACCAGCAAAGAATATGATCTCTCTATACTGAACCTATTTCCTGTTGAAACTGATTTCAAGATATCCCCCTCAGTCCATCTGCCTCCTAAATGCCTCTGTTTCCATGGTTTACAGTCACATTTTCTTCTTTTCCTTGTATCGGTTTTCTCTCCACCAGTGTCTTGTTCTTCTCTTGCTTATTTCTGAAGGGACCAAATGACTGCATTGACTAGAGAAAGAAAAGTGAACACAGAACTGAGTGTACACAAGCCTATTTGCTATATGACAAATGGGAATTAACCTGTTTCCAAAAATCTTAGAGATGTAAGAATCTCAAAGCACTTCATGCAATAACTAGACAGAACACCCTCAGTCATGAGCATGATTTCTTTTCCAGAATCCCTTTAGAATTAAAAGCAAGGTTTATCCCATCTTTTTGTTTCCCACACTGATCTTTTCCATGATAAAACATATTACTTTACAGTACAAAATACTGCGAGCAATTTTTTAAACTAACTAGTCTCAGTATTTCATTCTCTTATATTTTCTTTCATAATACATAATAGACCCCAACCACTGAGTTTCATACGAGCGTGAGTCTCCGCCTACTGGTAAGAGACTTGGTAGCAATAAAATAATACAGTGAACAGAGGCAGCTGGAGGACCTGGTGCATGAAGACAGCAATGTAGTCAGCTTGTGCTACCATCAGTACCCATCCTCATTGCCCTGATCTTTGGAAAAGCTTCCATTGTTTGTCAACATTTTTATTAGATGCCTAAGAAGACATTAAATGATGTTGTGGGAAACAAACAAAAGTGGATAGGCAGGAAGGGATACAGTTTTAAGACATCTGAAGCTAAGGGAATGATACTTGTAATAAGTCCCATGAAGGACACCTACAATGGATTTTCAAAGAGTTGCTAGTATAGTCCAAGGTATTGGCAGATGAAATACTATACAAGCTTCATTTTCAACACACTGGATGGTTTGAGGTAAGTAAAAGGCATTTAAAATCAAAGTTAAAAATAAACAAACAGAACTGGAGAAACAAAAGAAATCCTATAAGCAAAAGTTATTACTTCAGAAACTGTTTTCATCCTAAACCGTCCTTCCTTTTTTCTTACTAATCTACACTGGAGCCTTAACGGTGAAATATTCAGAAGTGCCCGGCCTCACTGAAATCCAATTTCTTTTTCTATTTTTAAAATTAAAGGTCTTGAGTCAAACCATGATATATTATGCAATGAATTCGCAAGAGGAAGAGCTGTATAACATTGCCAGCTAGTGGTCACTTGAGTTCAGAGCACAATAACTCAATTCTAACACAGTTTTAATATTTCTGAAATGTAATAAAGCCTTTTATAGTTGTAGTTTAAGACAATGGCAAATAAAACACAAACATATTTCACTGGCTTAGCTATCAGAACCTAAAAATCTGCATGAAGGTAACATTTAGTTCATTAATACATTAGTCCGGCAATTATGTTTAGTTTTCCAATTCAAGAGCTAGCGTGTGGATATTTTTAAGACCATAACAGCACTGATTCTCAGAGTACAGGAAAATATAGTATAGCTCAACATTGTTTAATTTTACTGTGTGTGTCACCTCCGAGCTGTATATTCTGACACCTGGATATAATGTGATTTTTTTATTATGATTGTTGCTGATAAATACTATTTATCAATTAAAAGTGAACTGTCACAAAGGCACACACTTCAGCAAAACAAACATGAAATGGATACTAAAGGGGCAAGGAAAACACAGGAGTGTACATTTATAACAAGGCATGCTTTTATAATAATTATATTCACAATATTAATGATGCATCTTTCTGAATTCTCTCTGTAATCTAAGGTCTAGCTTCCAACAGACTGTTTCATGAAGTAGGGTATAAAGGAACATAAACACTAAGTAATGCAAAACACATGATAAGTCAGAGTAATGGAATGGAAATAATGGATCCTAATGTAAATGTCATGTCCTGAAAAACATACGCATAACTCTCTTTCTATAGATAGTTTCATTGGCTACACTACCTTTGTAAAAATTAAGTCAGTCAGCATTTGCATGTCAGGATGTAAAGGCTGTACGGCAGAATTAAATTTAGCCAGAGATGTCAAGGG
>NW_010301919.1:0-15364 GCF_000700745.2 Antrostomus carolinensis
CCCCGGGCTGGTCCCCCAGCACATCCCTCCCGCTGCTCGCCTCCTCCCCCGTCTCAAACAGCCGGGTCTGAAGCACGTCCTGCAGGAGCTCGGTCCCGCGCCCGTCCAGGACCCGACCGCGGCCAACACCATGGCCTAATTCTGCATTGCCCTCTATCAAACAGCAGCCACAGGCAGCAAGGCAGGGGATGCTCTCATACACTAAATAGAGCAAAGCAAGTAAGTAACGGGAAGAATCCCAAGAACAACGATATCAATACGCTCTGAAGGCTTTGCCCTCTTTCCCCTTGCGCTCAGCAGACTGCGCTGATCGCAGCAAGTTTTTTTGCCAGAGGCTTGATTGAAGATCGGACTGGTCACCCTTCTTTGCGAGGAAACAAGGGGGACAGTTCCTGCCCCTTCCTTAGCCTCTCGCTTCCTCATCCCCTGTAATCGTCCTTGCGTGGTCCACCAGACAGATGAAGCACACGGGTTACTCCGTCCTTCCTCTCCAGCTCAGCACATTGGGGTCGAGTGTCTCCTGACACGTTGCCTGCTCATGCCATGCTGCATAGCTATTCTCACTTCTTGCTTTGACATACCTTTACACATATATACATCTACCTACACAGGCATATGCACATTTGTGTGGTACACATATATACCTCTACCTACACAGGCATATGCACATTTGTGTGTGTTTAACTATGCACCCTCAGATTGTCATAATGTCTTTTCATCATCGCTTCTTGCTTATATTTCCTTTGTAAGACCCAGAGCTTCGCAGGATCTCAGGGGAGCCATGCAGGAAACAGAGAAAATCCGTCTTCACTTGCTGTTGTGTGAGCCAGGATGAGCTGTTGCCAAGACAGACCCTTACACAGGTAGAGAGTGGGGAGGGCTTTTAAATGTGTCCTGGGTGACCTGAAGCACTCAGTTCTACTGTTTGCAGGATTACAAACGTGAGCTGACCACCCCTGCATGGAGGCATTACGTCTGCCACAATTCATTTTATTTTTTTTTCTTCTTGGAAATCGACACTAAAGATTCGTTGTAAAAATTCTATTATTCCATAGCAAGAGAAACATAAATATGTAAGCAAACCTGCCACTGCCAATCTCTCAGTGTAGCCTTTAAAATATTTCTTAAAGCTTGGAAAGAAATGGAACTTTCTTTGGAATAGATGGAGCTTTCTTTTGGAAAGCTTCCAGAGACAGGGAACCTTGCTGCCTTCTGAGCTGGAGTACCAATAGTAACGGTAGTGATGATGTAGCATATAAAAAATAGATGCAAACGAGGTCTGAAGACCCAGGTGATGGACCATGCCATCCAGAGCCGTGCATTTCCCCTCTGATGTCATGTTGCAGCCACAGGAGTACTGAGGTTCTGCTGTCAGCATCTGAAAAGTAACCTGCGGTTAATATTCATCACTTTCCTTCCTGCTCTGAAAAAGGAAGGAAAAGCCTGCTCTCAGCAATTTTTCCTCGGGGTAGCCTGATTTCCGAGACTAACTCAATCACGGCTTCCCGCGGGGAGGGGACGGGGAGCAGTGCCTGCCAGCCCCTCCCTGCAGTTGACAGCTTTAAGACACCCCCTCATCTCCCCCTTCCCCTCTAGTTTCTTTTTTTAAAATTATTTTTTCCTTTTCCTTCCTGAAGCGGCGCCTGCCCAGAGCTGCGGGAGCAGAGCCTGGCCCCACGGCGGCCCGGCTGGCCCCGGCGGGGCCCGGGCGGGCCCCTCCGCACCGCCACCACCAGCGCCGCGCCCCCTGCCGGACGCTCTTGGCGCCCACACCAGCGCCGCACGGCACAGCGCAAATCCCGCATGGTGCAAATCCTGTGCAACCCTGTGCCGTGCTCCCTCTGCACCTCCGCAGAGGAACTTCAAGTATGAACAATTTAGAAGCAACACTCCAAATAAAAAAATAGCTTTAAAACGTTAAATGCATGTCATTCTAAGTGTTTTGCAGTGTAGAGTAGGAAAAGTTATCTTTTCATGCCCACCCAATGGAAACCAAAGCTGTCCCTCTCATGTAAATTTAGCGCTGTAGAATATGAACTGTGACACCAAAATAGGAAAGGGAATGGGCTATTACGTGCTTACTACTGCTGTTGAGGCAGTTTGGGGCATGAGTGTCACTCAGGGACAAACAGTTATACCATAGCAAGAGGCAAAGTCAAAGTATTAACCAGTTACAGAGACAGGTCAGTCTTCAGAAATTGTAAATAAAGCATTTAATTTAGTTTATGAATCAGGATGATTAAATGTCAGTATTTTGTTTTACTTGTCCTCCTGTATTCAAGGAAATGGCTCAGAGAGATGCAGAGCAGAGGTAAGTGAGGCGATAAGCAAAGCAAGCCCTCCAGGAGAATAAACTCTCTCCTGCTGCCTCCATCCTGCAGAGCCTGCCCCAGGAGCAGGATCTTCCCAGATGCCTCCACTGAGACATGCGGAGAAGCACCACGTCTGACGTTTCAAGGCCTGGTGCATGACTGCAACTGCCACAGTGAGGGAGAGTGGATAAACCAGACAGCAAGGTATGGCATGATACCCATCTTCACACTCTGCACAAACTTCCTTACATTTCTTGTATTACTTAGTTTCGCTGATACTGGTAAATTACTGCAGTAACTAAGGAGTGAGGTAATAGAGACAGTAATTTGTAGTCTAAAATGAATTAATTCTCTCTTAATCATGCACTGCTTTAATAGAGTGATGGGTACTAAGAGTACAGCACCTAGTATTAAATATTTGTGTGACTGTAGTATTCCTAAAAAAATCTGACTCAAGAGGTCCCACAATCAGAAAACAGGGAAGACATTAAAAAATTGAAATACACTGTTACTGTAAAATATTTGAAAATGTAAGTTCAGGACAATTTGATTAGCACCATTGAAACTACCAAATTAACTTCATGTACTGTTCATGTTAAGGTTGGTTTATAATTTGCTTTATTAAATTAATTCTGTTTCTTAGTCGGTAAAGTATAGGTTGCATGTTAAATTATATTAACTTAATTACACACTTAATACTTTTACAAAAGCACTTAAAATGTAATCTAAGGTTGTTAACTCTGTCACTAACAAGTTTTGTGTGTTTTGCACAAGAAAATACAAGGTAAAATATTCTATTCGCAGCAACTAAGTAGTGTACATTCTAGCTGATCTTAATGAATGCCGCAGGTAAAGGAGTTAGTAAGCAAGGCAATAGTACTAATTTCTTAGCAATTCTAGCCAAGAACTGCAGAATTCTTGGAAGACATCTTTACAGTGCTTGGAACGTGGAAAGACCTAACATACATAGATCTTCCCTACTTCAGAGGATTATGAAACACCACTGTGTTATGTCATTTTGTATAACCTGTGTAAAAGACTTGTTCAGTCTTTTCTGAACCTAAAACTTTCCCCACACACCATTCAGAACTCACTAACTAGATCTATTTTTGGACATTTTAAAGATTTATTATTTGATTTATTGTTATACATCCAGAGTATGAGGTAATCAACTGAGAACATTTTTCAGCGAGCATACAGGTCACTGTACAAAGCTCTTACCCTCTTTTTCAAACCTAATTGAGAACTTCTTGCTATTTCTTCTTTCTTTAGACCATATATGTTCAGTTTACTAATATTTGTGGTTAAAATGAAAAAAGTAGCTATGACAGGAAAACTAAAGTTACAGCATGTAAATTTTTTACCATACACACTTTCAGGTAATCTGACAGCCTAGGTGAAGCCCATTAAAAATCAGGGGCACAACTTCTTTCAAATTAGCAAAATTAAGATATCTCTGACTCTTGTTAAATTGAACAAAATAAAAAAATAATTATGTGGCTGTCACTAATTAAAGCAATAATTAGTGAGAGGTTGACCTATTTTAAAGATTTATAGTTCCTCACGTCTCTTCTGTAGAGGATTCTAAAGGCCAATCAGAATAAATAATTTATTTGAAAAGGGTGCCAAAACCTCCAAAGAAAACAGAAAAATCAGAGGGGTTTGCTTCTTTGCATTTCTTTTGCTCAATTTCAAGCAATTGAAGTGTCAGATTCTGTCTTAGTCAAACCAATGAAACCAGGTATAGGCTTCAGGTCACAAGCATTTAAGAAATACTTAGAAATTCTGATTTTTTAACCTATCAAGTAAGAAGAAAGAAGTGTTAATTTTATCATGGTCAGTATAAAATTGAAACAGCATATGTGCCTGTTCAGATAGGTCTTTGGCACTTACTTGTTCACAAGCTTGAAATTAGTAAGCTTGACTCTTTAGCAAGGTGGTGCACTCTTAAGACCAAGAGCAAGGTTTAAACAAACAGGATGAGGATTTGAAGTACACAGGACGCAATACGTGTTTGGAAAGGAATTCCACCCTTCCCTCTGTTAAGTCTTGATTTAAGATGGTGCTGGAGCACATAACACAGTCCCCAGCTGTGCTCAGGTTCTGCAGCTCCAGCCAGGGAAAAGACCCCCCACGTGCTCAGAGCTCCCCTGACTGTCGGGATAGAGCAGACACTTTGGGACGGTTGAATCCACATGAGCTGAAGGTTCACACTACTCATATGAATAACGGATATAAGCAAGGACAGTGTTCACACTGTAGGCACAGTGCAGTCAATTAAATGCATCTAGGGGCTTCCTAATATTATACAAGCACAAAATAAAGCATTAATTCTGCATTAAGAGAAGAAATGCATAATAACAGCAGAGATGGTCCAGAAACACTTTTCCTGACCTGTGAAAAATGTAGGACTTTTGGAATACCATACAAGAAATAACAGAATGACTTTAAGCTCCGAGAATAATAGAAGCAGAATTAAACGTCACAGGAGAATGTGGAATATTACACTCTGGAATTAATGAAACTATTTAATGTTATAAATTAGGACTACTTGATGGGCAGAGTGTAGGCTGGAGGCAAGAGGAGGAAAAAGACCTGGGGTATCTTTGGTTGCATACGATCTGTATGCCAGGTACGTGATATACACCTGGAAAAACAAGGCCAGTGGGAAGCTATTAGAGGAAATTATTTTATGCTATAATGCTAGGTGCAGGCAAGACTTCATTGGGAAGATTATGTACAGTTTGATCAGTCATGGTTAGGCAAAGGGCTGCTAAAACAGCAAAGAGGATGACGAATCTTCAGTTTGTGAGGTGATCAAAAGAACTTGATTTCTCAGTTCAGCAAAGTAAAGTCAGAGGAGAGGTATGACGGCTTTTGGCAAATACACCAGAAAAAATAACACTGGGATAGGCAAATAAGTATTTGTACTACAGGATGCTATATTGAAAAAAAAAAAAAAACAACCCAACAACCTAATCTAAGCATAAAGGGAGGTAAGCAGTCATCTTGTAAGACTGGGGCGTGGGGGGGAGCTACTTTTAGGAGTGAGTAACTGAATTCATTTACTAGGAAAATTATTCTGATGCTTTTTTTCTAACATGTTGAAATCTTAAAAAAAAAAAAAAACAACGCCCCCAAAAACCCCCCACAAAAAAACCCAAGAAAACCAGAACAAACCAGCCTGGATCAAGTAAAATATTTCACATATATTTATGAGCTGCAAATCTATGACAATTCTAAAATAAAATATCATTTTGAAAGAGGGAATGAAAGATAGAGAGAAAGAGAAAGAAAGAGAGCAAGAGAGCAAAGACAAGAGAGAAAGAGAAAGAGAGGAAGAAACAGGGAGAGAAAGAGGGAGAACCAAAGGGAAATAGGGAAAGGGATGGAAAAATAAATATTTTCTAATAAAAGAAAATGTTCACAAGTTGTTTTAATCCCTTAATTCAATGTATTCTTGAGTTGAGTAATTTATCAAAATGTACTGTTTCACTGTTTCGTTTCAAAGAATCAGCATTTTTTTCTTAAAAAAGTTTTTAAAATCCTAAATGCTTTGCTCTACAAAAAATGCTCTGTTCTTCTTTGAAGTGTTCCTTCAGTAATTATGCATAACTTGCATAATAAGATAGACTTCAATATGTGAATAATATTGTAAGCTTACAGGAACAGAATATCAGGGTATGTAATGGCTTTGTCAACATTGCTGGAAATAAATTCTTTCTTAATATTCTCTAAATTAAGGGATTCAAAAACATTTTTCTATATCCATTTTTCTGATTTTAAACAAAGATATAAGGAAAATGCAAAGACTGTTTGTAGGTTTTATGGACTGACAGAAGGATATTTAGCAAGCTTTATGTTCTACTAAATGCAGGCAATCACAGAACCACAGTTCCTGGATGCTTATGATTAAATGTACATCGGAGACCAGATATATTGGTTTTGTCTGCATGGTGATTCACATACAGGTAGAAATAGATTAAAAAATATGAATAAATAAATACACTGCAAGTATCAACTATAGTAATATTAATCCATTTTCAAACAACTAGAAGTTCTTACAGGCATACTATAATCATAATCAAGCTTCAGCAATACTTAACCCTTATATAATAAAAATGTTTTTATTTTCCCTCAATTTTGGAGACAAAGCAAGCATTGGAAAAAAGTCACCCAAGGATGGAAAGCTTTGAGGAAATCTTAAATACAGGAAAACAAGAGGTTAGAACTGGAAACACCTGACTGTTTTTACCATCTTAAACTACAAACACTGTTGCTTGTCCAGATATAACACATGTGTCTGCAAGATGAAAGGTGTTCTGTGGCTCACATGTGGATGTGAAGGAGCAAAGATGAAAGACTACACAAGCTCATCTTCACGGAAACTGCAAAAGTACCTGGAATATTAGGGGAATACAGAAACCAAGTCTTTGTTAGGAAGATTGCAACTGGTCCTGAGTAGAAATGAGGACTGAGATTTCACACAAAGTTAAGTGAAGAGAAATAATTCTGCAACTTCATAAGTTTACACTGCAATAAAGAGAAGCACAGTAAGGAGACAAATAGTTCAAAGAGCAACAGAACCGTCAAAATCACAAATGTTTTTTGATTTATAACATTTTCTTTGGCTGTGTATGTTCATCCTTTTAGATTCAGCGTGAGATATTTCTTCAAGCAAGTTTCTTTCCAGCAAACACTAACATTTTGTACACAAAGAGAAAAATCATTAGATTTTTGTCTCCACATGCACAGGTTTTTGTTCAATTTATTCATCCTCTCAGAAAGTAACAATCCTGTCCAGCAACCGGGAGCCACAGACAGGTCTCAAGTGAATAAGGAATGCCTTTGAAGAACCTTTTTCTAATGAAAATTGAAATATCTGCTAGGCATGTCAGAGGAAGCTGTGTCCATTGGATTGCTGACTGCAGCATATTCCTTCCTTGAGCCGCATGAAGTAGGATGAAGGGCAGAGGAGATGCAGAGTGGGGATAAACCCTGAGCGATGGAACTGTGATTTCAGCCCAAAGCCTGCCCTGAAGGAGGGGTTATGAGAGGCTACTAAGGAAGGAGAAGACAAATCCTTCCTTCTGCTTATGTACATCCAGACCTGGAATTTCAAAAGACCAGTAAAGAAGGAGAGCAGCAGTTGAATCTAGGCAGGAAAAGGCAAGAACCACTCCTGTGAAGCAATTGAAAATATCAGAGATAAATCAGAACAGCCTCATCAATGAAACAGAAAGATGGCTGATCTTTTGAAATTCTTCTGAAAAATCCCTACAGAATGAGCAGGAGAAAATTGGCTTTGAATCTGCTAGAATTATATAGAAACATTAAATTATCGTGTTACATATACACACATTAATTAATGCAACACAAATCAATATAATGCACAACACTATTGCATATGTTCCCCATCTCAAATTCTGTGTTTCCTTGTTGTATTTCAGAGTTTGCATCCCAAAGCACACGGTTCTTACATTTTCCTTTTCCTGCTAGCAACCACGGCTCTTCTGTCTGAGAATGACAAAGTGGGATTCTAACCATCAACACTGCTCAGCATCAGGAGTAAAGCTGGGTGAAATGAAACTTCTACCCCTAGGTGAGATGGATGGGAGCTGAAGTGCCAGAGATGCACACAGAGTTGCCATGCCCTCCTACCCTTAATGAGAGTCAGCATGTTTAGAAAGTGATTGCAATGGTAGGGAGGGATTAGCAGACATCACACTAATGGATCACATTTTCTGAAGGTTTTGGACAAAAAAAAAAAACTAAGAAGAGCTGGAGAGATTCTGGAGAGGTGGTTTAGCAGAACTGAATTTCCTGCTTTTTCAGTTTGCCTAACAATGAGAGAAAACCTAATGAAACAGGTATTCTTACAGGGCCAAAAGTTGTCTGAGCGCTCCCAAACAAGCAGCTTCAGAAAAACAAAACCCTGAAAAATGCACAGCAATAATGTAAGAATATGACCAAGATGAATAAGGGAAAACTACTTGACACTTAAAAGTCTTCTATATTCTGGCTTTTGACTATGAATTATTTAAAGAGTGTTTGGAAAACACCATTGCTTATGGGAAATATCTGTATCTCTAAAGAGATGACAGTTTTGTGGACAGGTTCCTAATCCATTTCAGGGGTGCCCAGCTACTGAAATAATAAAAACTTTTGCCCACTTTTCTTTTTTTCCTCCAAATATGATGCAATAGGCTTGACCACCCTTCCTCCAGACAGCTCCTGAGAGGGCTTGAGAAGACAGCATGGCACAGAAGGCCAGCAGAACCATGCCAACAGCCTCAGGAACAGCAATTGCCAGACAGCTGTCATCTAAAGTCAACAATATCTATAATCTTCCATCTAATGACTGGTTCACACTGTAGAGAACTCCAGGGATAGTAAGCTGCTGGTAAGTCCACATAATTTCAGTGCTGGTACTCAGTCTAGGCTTCAGTGACTACCTATCTAAAGCTCTTGAGATCTGCCTACCCTGGCAGGAGCAGATAAGCATATGTATATATATGTCACAGAGCCATTCAGCAGGTTGTGTCTCCAGTGTCAGCGTTTGGGAAGCACTAGTACAGTTTATTTAAGTTCCAGCTAAGGTTTCTTTGTTCCTGGTGTAAAAAAGCTGTGACTGCTGCAGTACAGATTATTACAGAAGTTCTCTCATTGGAAGTGATTAAGAAGAAACCAGACCAAGTATTTCTGCAGGTCAAGCACTGGCAGGGCAGAGGACGACCATTACGAACATTATAAACATTACATTTTCAGGGTCTAATTTGTGTGGTTCTCTCCACTGCTCTCTACTACTTATATGATGCAACTCTGTTTATAGCAAAGTAGGGACAGTAGGGATTGCTTAATCAGGACAGTCTAATGCATGGGCAATTATCCAAAGCCACACATTTTCTAAATTCTGTATGGGCAGAGATGGAGCTTAAGAGCGCTGTAGGGATCAGAGCTGCTAATGAACTTCTAAGGAGGGCTCTGGGGACTGGGATGTGCATAATGAGAAAATTTGGATATTCAGTGTGAAGAACTCTCCCAGTTTGGCTGCAGTGTATGTAAATTAAATTTGTATTTAATGCTTATCACTATGCAGTCCACTTTAGCATCGGGATAAATTGGGTAGCCTGCGATTTTTCCCTTTTTTATTACGAGTGTGGTTGAAAGTGGTTCAGAAAGGGGAAACTTGGAAAATGGTCAAGCATGCTGTTGGGAAGCACTACTGTATAGCCAAATTTTCCCGTCAGCTCCCACCTCTTCAGGCTACAGTATAATTTCTGCAGGCTACATGCTTATTTAGTCCCATGTGTTACATTTGAACATCATATACATCTAATGTGTATATACACATATAAGTGTGTGTATATATACACACACACACACACGTTTATAACACATCTACTAAAACAAAGGGGTCTAGAGAAGCTCTAAAATACTGGATTTATAAAAGAAGAAGAGAAAAAAAATCTTTCAAAGTACTTCATTCTGTTTTATTCTTTTGTTTCTTTCACCTAACTGAAAGTGCTTCCACTACATTTAACTTACTGAAGTCTGAAGATATCCTTGGTGTTTACCTTTAGTTCTAATCCAGTTCTTTTGTTACTAAATCAGTTCAGAAAAACATCTCTGTTCAGGAAAGCACTTAAACATACACTTAAGTACATTCTTAAAGGTAAGTGACTTCTTGAATCACCCTAAGAATATAAAGTCATATTAATAAACACTCCTTAATAAACAATTCCATTTGATATGTCTCCACAATGTAGTGCTGCTCTCATATTCTTTCACATGTTCCTCTTTTTTTACCACTAAGATGACAAATAGTAGGATATGGAAAGATGGCTTCATGTTTTTGGTAGCTGAGGCTTAACATGGCTTTGAAGAGCCTCATTTGCAGAAGCACACCACTTCAGAAAATCAGGTTCACAATGAAAGAGTCATCCTCTGAGCACTCTACATCAGTAATTATTTTAGAAAACTTGACCTTACCCTTCTAGGCAAACCATCATATCCATAGCAACATACAACTCGCTTTCCAGTTTGCCACTGCGGTTTTGTAACCACTGATTGTGTTGTGAATAGTTGTTGGAACTGACCGCAATGGGCACACGTCTGTGCGTGTGTGTGTACGAGGTACAGACCAATGTTTGCCCATGCAAAGTGGGCAAGGCTCAGACAGACAAGACTCCCTGAATGTAGTGACATTCCTAAAACACTCTCCATCACTTATCCTTCTTTTCTGAAAAAAGTATGTGTGATAAATTAAAAAATGGAATAAATTATATGACCAAGCACTTCAGCAATGGCACAGTGGAGGGGCTGTGGAAATGGTCCAGTCCATGGCTAGTGCAGCACGGAGAAGGACCATCACCACCTGACCCCCACCCCAAAGATCCTAGGTGTGCTCCAGCACAGGACTAGATATTCTTTTCCTGGCAGTGGCAGGCTGAGGGCATTTCCACTTTTTCCATCAATGCTCCCAGCCGTGCACTCCCATTCTCCCATTGCTCTCTCATTGCTGGATCTACAGTGGGAATTTCCTGTTTGAGGGACCACTTATAACTTGCAGGGCTCTTGTGAAACCCAGGCATTTTCCTCCTACAGTTCAGTAAATACTACCACATCAAGTTGTACTGGTACAATGACAAGGACAAATGCACAAGGAAGGAATAAGCAACAGGGAACAGTGTAAGGGGATGGGGAAAAAGCAACACTGTCACTGAGAAAAGTCACATAGGACTTGATATTAAAGCTTGATAACTAGTCATACTTTAAAATGGCCCAGGAACTACCTGTAAGCTCCTAAATGGCATAATTTAACAAATGCCCTGAAGAACAGGCTAAGTTCAGAAGTGCTGAGAAGAAGGAAAAGATCTAAATGCATTTGATATGTAAATCTAAGCAGCTCTACTTGCGACACAACAGGGTTTTATCCTGGTTTTAGATTTTTAGCTTTAGTGGTGACCTTAGGGACATCCCTGGTCAACTTCAGAATTCCCCATTTGGTCTAAATATGCTAGCTTAATGAAGTGGGACTGGCCAGAAAGAAAGGGTTTTTTTAAAAAAATGTGCTAAGATTTCCAAATTCATGCTTGTACCATATCAGAGGAAAAGATGACACTTCTCATGTTTTATTGGGGTGGGGGGAGTGAGCCACCGTACACATGAACAAGCTCCCATGAGAGAACCTTACTCCTGCCAAGTCTTGCTACTACAGTTTTCTCAAACCCAACACAGCCTCACTCCTCTCAGAAGTGAAAAAAGAAACACTCCATGGCTAGTCATGGTTAGTCTGATGTTACAGCTACTCATGTAGCATCTCCTGCTATGAGGACAGTATTTGTCAAGTCCTTATCTCTTGAGAAACCACATTTAGTTTGTGGCACTGCAACAAAAGTAGACTGGAAACACAGCAGCCCTTCTACTAACACACCAGTAAAAATCTCAAGCTAAAAATGTTAAAGATTACGTTGATCCAATATTCCTCCTACACACGTGAAACATAAAATTGCCATAACGACTGTTCTTCATTAAAGTTCCACTAAATGGGCTGTTACAATAATAAGCAAATTACTTCTTAGAGCCACAGCACACCGTTCCAGTCAGAATAATGCAGAAGGCATGACTTACATTGGGCAGATTTTCAAGCCTGTTATCAAAACTATCAATCATGTTGTGTCTAACAAGATTCCTGCAACATTATAATTTAAGCAAACACAGATATTGTTACAATGAATTAAGACTGTTTTTAAACTGTCTTTGTTATGCAGAAGAAAATTTGCATTGATCTACTTGTAGGCATCTCTACTGACTTCTGGAAATTCTGCATGAAGATATAAATAAGATAAAGTCTGTCTGGAGTGACATGAGCTAATTGAAGCCCTCTCTGTAGGCTATGGGTTTACTCCCTGCTTTTTTTGGTCTTAGACAGACAGGAAAAAATGGTATTCCTCTCTCACCTTCCTGAGAGGAGCCTCTGAGTTGGATTTAAAATCCAAATCAAAAGCAAAGACAGTTCTTGCCTCAGAGATCTTATTCAGCTTTATTCTGATGCTAGCAAACCTCCTCAGATGAAGACAGGGCCAGAGCTTTAGCTCTCATACCAAAAATGAGATAATCTCATCCAAAAACACTAAAATCTGTCCATCAGGTATGGTGAGAACATACAGGTTTATAGGCATTACAGATTTACAGTGCTTATGCACAGGGCCTACTTGTATTCTCTGGAGCATCACTTTTGAGAAGAAAAAGTAAGACAGACTGCCTCATGCCATGGTGCCAAGATCAGCTTCATGTACAAGGCAATAACATTTGAGCAGCACTTGCAAGATTACATTTACTTTCCCCATATTGAGCCCTTGGTTTTGTGCATGGGAATGCATGCCTAGGTTTTGTTTGAGATCAGCTTATAGAGCATGTATAGAGTATGATTTCTTATAAAGCATAAGCTCCTCACTGGCTACCGAAGAAACATGCTGCTTTCTCGCCTACCCTCTGAGCATCCTGCAGTTTATCATAACATGTGTCAATAGGACAGTGATGTCAAATGTTTCCTATGAAAAAGTGGAAAATGACTTATTAAACAGCCTGAGTGCACATTGTTTCATCTCAGTCGTGGAAGGTCCTCAAGGCCAAGATCCCTTCCTGCTAGGCACTGCGTGCATTGGCTACAGTCAATGGCCTTTTGACTACTAAACTTAGGTGAAAAAGCAGATACACACAAAAGTGTGAGGAACTGAAGGAAATGATGGTAAGCATATAGCAATCACAACCTGGCACATTTATAATCCTTTTAAGGTTTCTTGGAGACGTCACAGATGGTATGTGCCCTCTTGCTGTTGTGTCTGAGTAACAGCTCTTCTAGATTAGTGGGATGTCAGAGCAGAAGAGTGAGTGGAACAGATAATGCGGTCTTGTACCGCTCATTGACTTCTTATCCGTTCTTGATTAAACCAATTCACTTCCAGTCCTCCTCCCCTCACTTCCTCTGGTTTCTACCTGTTGACTTCTGATTCAAAGATATACTTGGGCACCTAATTGCATGTGTGGGAAATTCCAGAATATAGTATTCTCAGAATGTGTTAGTTGCTATTTTTAAGACTAAAAAGGAAGCATAAACACACTTAAAAAACCCCAGCCAAACAAAAAACAAACATAAAAAGAAAGTAAAACTGAGGATTCAATCCAGCACACTTCAGTTTCTATAGGAGCTGGGTTTACAGATTCTCAGCTGAAGGAAACCAATGACAGTCAGGCGGGAACTGAACTTGTAACTCTTTTCCTTACACTCCAAAGTGGTTACTCCATTTAATTTATCTTTACAAGCCTCACATTTGTTAAACTTAATGAAACCTTGAATGGTTTATCCTTTCCTAGAGAGAAAAACAAGACTCAAAAGAGTTGGATCTGGCTGCTCAATAGGTCAATACCCTAGGATGAACCATCACATTGCAGAGAGCACTAAGGAGACGAGGTTCTAAAACACTTTATAAGGAACTTAGAGCTGAGGGAAATGCTTTGCTTTAAAGGAAGAAACAAAAATTATTAGGTATGGTGCTTCTTGTAAAATTAAAGCAAATTAAAAACACAGTCTCATAACTTGCAGGATGATTGTGAAACTCAGTAATTTTCCTGATAGGTAAAGCAAATACCCTCTACTCAATTCTGTAGTTTACCATTTTCTGCATGAAGAGACAGAGACTTGCTTCCCTACAAGGAGCAGTTCATCCAGCTACCTACCTCTTGGGGATGAGCCTCCCTCCAGAGCTGCCTGTCTCTATCTGCTCTAGAGGAAGTCCAGCTCAGGCCAAATGGTTTCTAGGCAGTTCAAGTCTGGCAATCACATCTCTGAGGCATCTCTGGCAGTTTCTCTAACCCCCATTCCCGGGATTATATCCAGGTCTAAAAACTGCAAGATTCAGGGCCATTACACTGGGCACAAACACAGGAAGAAACACTCTTGATCCCAGGGTCGGAGGCTTAGTAGATCTTCTAGGGCAATTTCTAAGCTGACAGTGCTGTCTTTGCGGCTTTAATGACTTTTATGGAGATGTGGTCCCTGCAGCTACTGATAGGACAAAGACAATTTTCTTGGTCTTGCATTCACAGCACTTCCTTTAGAAGAATTATATCTTTTCCTGGTTTAAACAAATAAAATAGTATTTGAGCTATATGTTTCAGATTATTAAAACACATTCACTTGTGATACTGCTTATTCCTTGCAACAGGGAGTGAATTTTTCAGATTATGCACATAGCTAAAACCCATAAATTTTGTCATTCATATCCATAAGCAGCATGGCAAGCTAGCAAAAGCTATTATGTTTCAGTTACACAAGTGTGATAAATTACTCAGTCAACTGACATCTGGCATGAACTATAAATTGCTCTCAAAATTCTTTTAGAAAGATTATTATATTATTATTAATTTGCTGTGTATGTCAAAGCATATCACACACCCAGCAATCCTGAAATTAATTAGCATTTTCAAAGATCCCACTGAAAAGGCCCACAAAACCAGCAGAAATAATCTCCAAGATACAAACAGGTTAAGCAGTGCTGGCACAAGTTGCCTTAAATATATTTCCTTCAATCAATCTTTAAGAATAAAACACAAGAAACTTTTTTTAAAAACAATCTCTTCATAGCATAACCTCACATATTACAAACTAGGCTCAGAGGCTAAGATTTCATTTGCAATTTATATTCACTAAAAACAAAGCATTTAGGAAAATGACACTATTCTATTCTCATTTTCTAGCAATTCAAAGCTACCCCATTAAGACACCCAATTCAATGAAGGACCACAGAGAAGAGCTTAACAATTTAAACATGATTTTGAATACAGGGCCCCTTTCTGGGTTTGCTGTGGTCCTTCAGAATACCTAGCTAGGAAAGCTTAGTAATATTTCAATTAAAATACAATTCGATAAAATTTCATTCAATATAATTTCAAACTAAAAATAATTCAGAGCATAAAAAACAAGGCTGAGTTCAACAGTGTTTCATGGAAATACGTAATTTTCAGCATACAACTAATCCCACTGGAAT
>NW_010301919.1:15388-17143 GCF_000700745.2 Antrostomus carolinensis
TTTTTTCCTTAAAAACACAATGACATTTCATCCAAAGTCTCTCAGTTGAGAGATTGAGAGCTACAGTAAAAAGTCAGATGCTTGAAGAAGCTAGAGTATGCCAGAATCACAGTTGTCTGGGAAGTCTCATTGCATTCTCCTTGTGGCATGGCAGCACAGTCATGGAAATATCACATTTAATCCTCTTCCCACCCATGACTGCAGCAGACAGCTCAGGCAGCAGGAGCAAAAGCAAAGCAGGAAACCCAAATTTGGTAGTCTCTGCTTCCAGGATTTTGGACTTTGCAAATTATCTCAAATGCTTTTAACATCGATCCTGGGATACGTTCTAGAAATGTTCTAGAAATCTAGAATGCTGGATGCCCACTCACCAAGTTGTTGCATGCTTCGTAGCATTTACCACACATCTCGATGTACCAAGTACAATTTTTCCTGATTAACCTTTAAACAAATAAAGGACTGTTAGCTTTTACCCAGCAATGGAAAAATTCATTTACAGAAATATCATATTTGAGGGTCTCTCATAAAAAAAAACCCCAAAAAACAGAAGCCTTTCATCACTACTAGGTTTATCTACATTACCTGCTTGAGGTATCTACATGAGAAGTATTCAGTTTCCCCTATGGGTCACCATCTTTCTCAGCTGACAGAGAATTAACGTATATCACAGACTGAGTGGGTTCATGCAGTGAAACAGTTGGAGTCAAGAGCATCCACCTTGAAAGTTTGGGTGGGGAGTTATTCAGTCTAGTCTCTAATCTTCGTCTGGAGTCTGAACGTCTTAACAGTTGCAGCAGATAATGTGTGTTTGATGTGTGAGTGTCTTCTGTGCTTCTTCCATCAGGATTTCTTCACCTCATCCTGAAGAAAACTGGTTCATGTGCCCTGAGCCCATCCTGTGGTGTGTACCAAAACATGCTAAGGTCATATAATATCAGTCCTCATCCAAACTGAAACATTATTATGCAGACCATCTGAAGTCCAGGAGCAAACCAGGAAATATTTTCTCAATATCAACATACTCTTTGGCTTTCAACCTTGTATCCTCTGAATCACACAAAATAAACTGGCTAATGCAGTCTAAACAAGCTGCTGTGCTCATCTTCATCCTCATGATGGATATGTAGGGGAACAAAGGCCAACTTAATTCTCCTGGAAGTTTTCAACTCTTTGCTCTCATACAGTTTGAGCTTTGGGAGCACATGTCTCATGAGGAGTGGCTGAAGGGACTGGAGTTTAGTCTGGAGAAAAGGATGTTCAGGGGAGACCTTATCCCTCTCTACAACTACCTGAAAGGAGGGTATAGTGAGGTGGGAGTTGGTCTTTTCTCCTGGCTAACCAGTGACAGGACAAGAGGAAATGGCCTCAAGTTGCACCAGGGGAGGTTCAGGTTGAATATTAGGAAAAAAATTTCTCCAAAAGAATGGTCAGACATTGGAAGAGGCTGCCCAGGGAAGTGGTGGAGTCAACACCCTGGAGGTGTTCAAGAAATGTGTAGACGTAGCACTCAGGCATATGGTCTAGTGGTCACCGTGGTGATGAGTTGATGGTTGAACTGGATGATCTTAGAGGTCTTTTCCAACCTTAATGATTTTCTGTGATTCTGTGAAACGAGCTGGCTCCCGGTACGGCTGGCTCAGGGACTCGGTGGCCCAGCGCTGCCGGGGCCGTGCCGGGCGCAGGCGGGCAGGCGCCCGGCTGAAGCCCCCGGCCCCGGCCCGAGCCTGTTGGAAGAGAAGCGACCCCGGCACGACC
>NW_010301920.1:0-8948 GCF_000700745.2 Antrostomus carolinensis
ATTCTGTGATATACTTGGAAAGATGGGTTGTATCTGAAAATCCACTGTGTTTCAGGTCCTCGCTCCTTCCAGCTTTGACTACACTACAAACAGCATGAGCTACACTGGATGTTGTTCTACCGGATGCTGCTCCGTCGTGAAGAGCAAAACAGTGTGCTGCAGCCAGCCCTGCCAGAAGACCATCTGCTGCAACCCATGTCAGAAGACCATCTGCTGCGACCCTTGTCAGAAGAAGACCGTCTGCTGCGACCCATGCCAGCAGTCCTGCTGTGATCCATGCCAACAGTCCTGCTGTGACCCATGCCAACAGTCCTGTGACCCGTGCCAGCAGTCCTGTGACCCGTGCCAGCAGTCCTGCTGTGATCCATGCCAGCAGTCCTGCTCCCCCTGCCAGCAGTCCTGTGACCCGTGCCAGCAGTCCTGTGACCCATGCCAGCAGTCCTGCTGTGACCCATGCCAGCAGTCCTGTGACCCATGCCAGCAGTCCTGTGACCCGTGCCAACAGTCCTGTGACCCATGCCAGCAGTCCTGTTGTGACCCATGCCAACAGTCCTGTGACCCATGCCAACAGTCCTGTTGTGACCCATGCCAGAAGACCGTGTGTTGTGACCAGCAACCCTGCTGCTACTGCAGCTGCCGTCCCTGCTGCTCTGACCGTCTGTCTTGCTGCTCCTACGTGGTGAAGAAGCCCGTTACGGTGTGTTGCAGCCCCGCACCGTGTTGCCCTCCCGTTAGGAGGTACTGCATACCCATCCAGCAGTGCTGTGCTGCTATCAAGAAGCGTTGTTGAGCCAACTCCAAGTTGCAAAAGCAGCTCTGATGGCTTCCATCTCTGATATGGAACCAGAACAGGCATGAGGAGATGGAATCCTGCTCATTCACTTCTGCTTCACCTGATGATGGAGTAGACACCTAGCGATTTTCTTCTTGTCTTCAAATTTAAGCTGTGTTCTTCTTTCTGTCCTTTAATTATTGAACATCTGCAATGCATTTGAATCTATCACCCGTTGTGTAAGGCCAGGAGATGTTAGATATTAGTGTGGCTGATCATTCTCTTCTTGGTGTATGGTCTTGGGATACCTTTGCTCTTAATGTAATCCTTCTTCATTTTCTCTCTTGACTTGTAGACAATAAAACTTAGCATCAAGCAAAACACAAAAATCTTGTCTTTTGGTTGTTCTTCCATCACTTTGCCCAGATTGTCTCCTCATTCTGGTGTCATTTTCTGTGCCTTCAGTCTACTGGTTAGAGACATCACCCCATGGCTCAGCAGAACATGTAGGAAACGAAGAGCTGCCCAGTTATACTTCACATTGGCATAAATTAGGTCATGTCTAAAGCCAGTAGCAGAGCAGTATGATCCCTTCTTGCACCTCCTGATCATCTGCCTCAGTTAACTCAATTTTTACAATGAAACAAAATGGTTAAGTTAAATAAAACTCAAAAGACACAAACTGACTGAAGTACCCATAATTCCACCATCTGACACCACATCACTCCATGAGGCGTGGAGGAACTCATCCCTGACACTGAAATCAGTATTTCAATAGGTACTGAGAGGAATTCACTACTCACTGAATAGCAGGCACCACCTTCTTCCATTGCCATCTTCAAAAAGAAACTGTCAGAAAACACTTGAAATCAGGGAATTATTTTTATGTGAGCAGAGATTTTTTTCATCCGTGGTGTTCCTGGATTCCAAGTGGTGGAATGAAACTCCGGTGTTAACATACAACTTAAAAGCTTCATTCCTAAAATAGCATAGGGATGAGTCAACGATACCTTTTCTGCCTGGTTGGGACTTCCTTTACTATTAAAATTCAGGACTCATCTCAGAATTGCACGTCTCGGGAAAATGCCTTGAGCGTTGACTTGATTGCTTCCCTCAACCAAATCTTCAGAGCATATCCAAAGCCTGCATTAGAATAATCTTCTCTATCACGTTAGACTCTTCTGAAAACATGACTCAGGTCTTTAAGAGTTTTTTATTAACAGGTAAATGAAGTACAAGACACTGGCAGAAGGATATCCTGTACCATACCATACATACTGTAACCAGAAGTGCCTTCTGGTACAGAAATCTCATGAATATTAATTTCATCATATGCTGGAAAAGCTGCCATGACAGATTCCTCTTTGTTCACAAAGATACTGCTGCTCTCAAAGTCACGTAACCACCATGGAAGTTTAAAAAGACATCATGGCACGGTGTGAAAAAAGGCATTTAGTGTAGAAGATGTTATTTCTGACCTAACTATACATGAAACGCCAATATCTCCTCAAGGTCTTTGTAAGACCCTGATTAGCAACAGCTCCAGTGGGTTCATGTCTTCCATGTCTCCAAAGAAAGACATGGACCTGTTGGAGCAGGTCCAGAGGAGGCCACAGAAATGATCTGAGGGCTGGAACAGCTCTGCTGTGTGGACAAGTTGAGAGAGTTGGGGTTGTTCAGCCTGGAGAAGAGAAGACTCTGGGGAGACCTTAATGTGGCCTTTTTATATTTATAAGAAAGATGGGGACAGACTTTTTAGCAGGGCCTGTAGTGATAGGACAAGGGATGATGGTTTGAAACTAAAAGAGATTCAGACTAGATATAATGAAGACATTTTTAATGTTGAGGGTGGTGAGACCCTGGCTCACGTTGCCCAGAGAGCTGGTAGAAGCCCCATCCCTGGAGACATTCAAGGTCAGGTTGGATGGGGCTCTGAGCAACCTGACTTAGTGGAAGATGTCTCTGCTCATGGTAAAGGGGGTTGAATTAGATGAACTTTAAATGTCTTTTCCAACCCAAATCATTCAATGATTCTGTGATTCTAACACAGGATCTTCTTGGCCAAAAATGGTGACAATAAAGCCTAATAAAATGCAACGAATGATTTATTCAGCGGACGACATGTTTGAGAGTTTACACAAGGAGACCATTACTTCCTGCAGGCAGGTATCTGGCTATTATGGTATGACCAAAACAATGTTCCCCTAGGGACAATTCCAGAAGAGACACCCAATGTCACAGCAGGTCACGTTCTTACCTTGGGAAGAAACTACGTGTCCCAAGCATCAGGGATCACCTGCGATGACTCCAGCCTCACATTCAGAGTCTGCTGAACATGATGGCAGCCTTTATTTGAATATCTACTCATAGTTATATGAATAGATGTTGCCTCAGCATCTTGGGACTCTCATCTTATATTGATGTCCCTTCTCATCAGATGAAAACTCCATCAATATCTTCTCATGTGGAGCTGTCCTGGCTTTGCACATGGCCACAATTCCTTCCCCCATCCCCAAGACTGTTTCATAACATCCTCCTTGACTTCAACCATCTTATCCATTCTCCCCTTAAAGTTCAGTCAGTCTTTGCAGGCACAGCAGCCTTGGCCTTAGCACCTTGCAGCCAAAACAACTCTAAACAATTGCTGGAAAAGTCCTCTCAGATGCCTGAACTCAAAACATCTGTGAGATATGAGCTGGGTTCCTGAGGTACGGGGGAAAGGCATGGAGAAATGCACTCAGGATTGGGTTTCCAGTCTTGAAACTCTTGCTTGCCTTACAGTGACACAGAATCAAATTGTTAGCATGAAACACTCAAAATGTGATCATCCTCCCTGGAAGTGTTGAAGGCCAGGCTGGATGAGGCTTTGAACAGCCTGGTCTAGTGGAAGGTGTCCCTGCTGATGGCAGGGGGATTGGAACTAGATGATCTTTGAGGTCCCTTCCAACCCAAACCAGTCTGGGATTCTATGATTCTATGATCACAAACACCATTACATCGAAGCTGTCTAGAAGCTGTCATCTCAGAAAATGGAGTGTATGGAAACAACACAGAAGAAAGCTAAGAACTGTGCCCTGCTGCTTTGAAAGCTGCTTAGTTTAGACTTAATCCACCCCTTCCATGGATGAAAATGAAAAAAATTCAGCAGCAATAAAAAGTAGGGGGTGTGAAGACCAAGCACCATGGATGGAGACCCAAGAACAAGCCTGAGAAAGAAGAAACCCTTCAGTCTTAACTTTGACCCCTAAAGCACCTCTCAGAGTCAGGGAAAAAAAGGATTTACATTGACCAATAGTTTCCACTGATCCCCTAAAATTCCAACAAAGGGCAGAGGTGACACATGAGGGGTGACATTTCTAAGTTCCAAGCATGGTTTTCCCACCTCTTCAGCACCCACCTTTCCTGAGCACATTGTTGAGTGCTTCTGTGTCCCAAGGTCATTCCTCGGGAAGTGAATAGGAATACCTTAGAGCTACCTCTGCTTCTCATTCATGCAAATTCATTAGTAAATTTGCACCTCTTGTTTGTATGTCCAACTAATTACGGTGGAGAATTGAGGTGGTGAGCAAACAGAAAAGAGGTAAAGATTAAATACCGGAAAACATGTGAGAGGCACCTATTGGGTGATCCACAATGAAGTCAGAATTACCAAAGAATGCCTCATCTCCAGGGGGAGGTGGCTTTGAAGAGTATAAAAAGCTCCCCATCACAGTGGTCTTCATTCACTCATCTTGCCTTCTCCTCACTTGTCCTCACTGGTCAACAGGGTAAGTCAAAGCTTACTACTTGCTTTTTCATTTGTACTCTACCGTAGTTCTGTAGGTTTTTTGAAGAAGCCATCCAGGATTTTCTGTACTGTCCTTGTTTGGGATCAATTTTGAGAAGCTGGTTTTGGAATCCACCTGGGTGGCTTCTTTCTGATGGAACCAATATGCCAAAAGCACTGGTGACCAATGAAAAAAAGGTAGAGATCTCGGGGACAGGTTGTCATGGGATTCTGGAGAGTACGGACTTCTCCAGCTAATTTGGGGTGGACTTTGGTATGATTTAAGCTTCATGAACAACTGGGAAATTCAGGCAGATTGAAAAAAAAGACTCTCTCTGGTTTCTTCCAGCTTTGCCTACACTACAACCAACAACATGCCCAACGGAGGTTGTGGATGCTGCGGTGGAAATAACAACAACAACGGTGGCAGCTACACCGTGTGTTGCTACAGCAGCCCAAAATCCAGCAAGAGGTCAGCGTGTTACCCACCCTTGCAGTGCTGCTACCCCTACAGCTGCTGCCCACCCCTTCAGGCCTTCTGCTACTCCATGGGTGGTAATAACAACAACAACAACGGCTGCTGCGGTGGCTGCTGTGGTGGTAACAACTAAACTCACTCAACAAATGCCTTACTCAGTGTTGGATATGGATACGGATATGGACACCACCCTAAATGCTCTTCCTCCTTTGCGTAGAGACTGTCCATCTTCTCTTCTTCACCTGCCTTTACTCATCGAATGCCTGTAATGTGCTTTCAAGTTGCATCAATGTGATTTTTTTTCCTTTGGAAGCACTAGTCCTGCTGTTAATTTTCCTCTTGTTGTGTGAGATGTTTAATTCTTTTCATCACTGTTTTGCTTCAATCTGTCTTAAAAAAAAATAATAAAATAAAATCTGTAGTTCATCAACCTGCAAAACTTCTGGTGGTTGTTTCTTACTTGATGTTTCCAGAGTGCATCAGCACACCCATCACCTTTTCTATGCATTTTCTACCAGTGTGGGGATGCTCATGTCTAAAAGGTGTTAATTTGGGGGGGTGGTGTTGCCTACACAAAGAAAATCAGTGTGTCCCTGAGGAGTTCTGCACTTCTGCATGGGTCTACTCAAACACAAGCTGAATGTCTGGCATCTCTACCAGCATTATTTCTTCTCTCACTGTAAAACTACAAAGAAATAGGAAGAAAATAATAAATAAACTTAGAAAGTAAGTGAATTTCTTCTGAAACAGTTTGACATAGGTATATGTCAACTAGGAAAGCTCCATGTGTTTCAACCAGCTAGAGATCTACCTCAAAACCTACAGATAGTCCCTATAAATAGTTTAACATTTATGAGGTGGAGATTCTTCCTCTGCTCAAATGTCTGGATTACCAGATATCGAGTTGAAGTGTTAGAACAAATGATGAGAAATTGTCATTGTCTTCAAGGAGTAACTGGGTCAGTAAGAGTTGTACCAGAACAGCATGCAAGATCTGCACCACCATTCTCAATCTGTGTCTCATGCCCTTTCCTGATTCCATTTCCACACCACTTCAGTCCCTCCTTTGCATTAAGATCCATAGTCCACTCACCAAAGGCCATTTGAGTATCCAGGTTACACAAATAGCTGGACACCACTGACAGGAGTGGGAAGTGCCCACCTAGATCATCATTTCTTCTTGCAGTTGCAATGAGAACTTTCCCTCTGAAGGGACAAGTGTGCTCCTTTGCTCCTGCCCCATTGATTCCTTGTAAATTAATCCATTCTCATGGGTAGGCAAGTGTATGTCTCCTCAGAGGGGACCTGCTGGAAAGGAAATGCCATGCATGTTCTTCTACCCTGTCTGGAGAAGTTGCAATTACATGTGTTGCTTCTCCAATATTTCACTCAAGGAATTATTCTCATTCCAGGAAACCCTGGAAAGGAGCTGGCTGCATTTACTACAGTGGTGAAGAGGTGCTAAAATCACAATCTGCTTCCCTTGCACTGTGCAGAAAGCAAATCGAAACCCTCTGTTAGCATCTTCAGGGCTGGTAGCAGCTCATCTAGGAGCAACCTTCTTCAGAGCACCCCAGGGATCCTGGAGAATGTCAGGCAGCAGGCAGGGAACTTGCCAGGCAGGCTCCACCATCCTCTCATTAGGCAGCACTCCTCTCTGGATAATGTGGCGAGGTCTTCAAATGAGAGCTGCAATTTCAGGCCGTGGAAAAAAATTCCTCCCAAATACCCCGTGTCCCTGCCAGGATTCAGCCCCACACCAAAGTGCGTTGGAGGTAGTTGCTGGCATTAAATAAGCATTCATCCACCCTGGCTCAGCTGCCCAAGGCTCTGGCTTACCTTGACCTTCCTCTCTTCCTCTGCTCCCTCCCAGAAAGTCGTTCCACCTCAACAACGTTTCTTCCTGTATCACTTCTGAGTCTCTGCTTCCCTCTTAGCTCCATGACCCCAGTTAGGACCACTTTTCTGTTCTGGTCACATCTCTTTCATCTTAATTCTCCTCTCACCCTCTCAATCCATTCTTGGGCTCCTTCCTTTACCACTTCCAACACCCACAAAGAATCCTGCACAAACTTCAACCTTCAACCCTACTCCGTCCCTGCTGAGGAGCTGGGTAGAGGTGGTCCTGCTTGGTGCCAGGGCTCCAGCACACAACAGGGTTTTAGCTGAATGCAAGGGGATGTTGCAGGAGGGACATGTTGACTTGCAACGTGTCGAGTCCAGTCCCAGAGCCTTGACTTCTTGCATTGCCACTTGCACAGGCAGTGCTATCCCTTAACTTTTTATTTAAAATGCAAAATATACTGAAGAGAGGCCAATTCAGATCAGAGTCATAGCAAAAGTTCCTGGGAAAGCAGTTCCAGCAAAGCAGAGCAAGAACTGAAGCATTCTTCTCCACCTTGTGTTAGTGATGCCCATATGTAGACCTAAAACCCCCCAGATGGGAGGATTTGCAAAAAAATTAGGCAAGTCAAAAGACAAAGAGAGTTTTGGCATTAGAAAGCTGGTCTTAGCGTGGATGAAGGCAAGATGATCTTACATGGAGTCATGTACAGATGATTGAGACCCAGGAGCCAGCATGACTCTCAACGCGTCCCAAACACATGGTGTTCCTGCTCCCTCCTCACGTACATGTCCTGTGACCGGGAACAAACATACCTATTCTGATGAAATTTTCCAAATATTTGTTCCAAACACCAAGCCAATGAAACAACCCATCACATGCCTGAAAGACACAACCCAGGGGTTCAGTTTCGGCTCTTCCACTGATTCAGTATCAGCCGCTGCTGAGTAAGTCCCTTAGAATCTCCGGCCGTCACCGTCTGCATTTGTTAAATAGATACGAGGACGCATTTTTTAACTCCCTTGCAAGGCTGCAGAGAAGACAAATTCATTATTATTCATAGAAGCCCTTTGATTATCTGCAGGCTAAACCATTACGAGGTAAAACAAAGGTAGTGATCAGAAATAATAAGGCAAAGAGTAAATACCAGAAGACACGTATAGCTAAAAAGTATGGGTTTGGGTTGGTAAACAGGGAAGTTTGAATGGTCAATGGCTGTCTCACTTCCAGGAGGAAGGCGTCTAGGACTATAAAAGGTCTCCTGGCCCAGCTCACTTCATTCGCTCATCTTCTCTTCACCTCTTCTCATCTTCAACAGGGTAAGTGAGAACATCTCCATCTTCTTTCCTTTGCACAAAAGACAAATGCTATGGATACCTTATAACTGTATCCAAATATAACTGGGTGTCTGGACTGGGACTTTGGCTGAAGTTGGGTTTTTATGAACTGTGTACTAGGAATCATGGGGATGAGCAAGAAGCGTTAAAGGATGGAGAGGCTACAGGAGTATCAGCAGGGCCATGCAGAATAAGGGGACCAAGAACGTTTCGAGAGGGTCTGGACCAAGGACTACGTGCACTGTGTTATGTGATTCTTGCAAAGACATTAGGGATGAGACTTTAGGGATGAGACTTTAGGGATGTCCTGGTATGAGTAAGTGGCCATCTACACTGAAGGCAAAAGCCAAAGAAGAGTTATAAGCAAGATTTACGACAAAAACCACAGTGCTTGGTTTTAGCTACTTGAATCTTCAAATTTAGCATAAACAGAGCTTTGAGTTAATTCCATATTTCCAAATAATCTACTCCCAGTCACAGACAGACTCTTCTCTCTTCCTTCCAGCTTTGCCTACACCTACAACCAACAACATGCCCAACGGAGGTTGTGGATGCTGCGGTGGAAATAACAACAACAACGGTGGCAGCTACACCGTGTGTTGCTACAGCAGCCCAAGGTACTCCAAGAGGCCGGCGTGCTGCTCACCCATGCAGTGCTGCTACCCCTACAGCTGCTGCCCACCCCTTCAGGCCTTCTGCTACTCCATGGGTGGTAATAACAACAACAACAACGGCTGGGGCGGGGGGTGGCG
>NW_010301920.1:9026-11285 GCF_000700745.2 Antrostomus carolinensis
GCAGGCCTGCTGCTACACCTTGAGTAGTAACAACAACAACAACAACAACGGCTGCTGCAGCGGCTGCTGTGGAAACTAAATCCACTCGGCAAAGGGCAGTGAAGCTCCCGGCTCACTCGGTGTTGGAAACGGATATGGATATCACCCTAAATGCTCTTCCTCATTTGCTTAAAGACTGTAGATCATCTCTCCTCTTCTTCCTCTGTCTTTAAACACCAAATACTTGATGTACTCCGAAGTTACTACCCACTGATTAGTGTGATTTCCCTTTGTAAACATTAATCCTGTTCATTTTCCTCTTGGTGTGGGGGATGTTTAATGCTGTTGATGTATCATGTTCCCTTTTCTTGCTTTAATCTCCAATTAGTCATGAAAGGCAATAAAAGTTCTCAGTTCTAACACTGCAAACTTCTCGTATATGTTTGTTCATTTCTCTTTGTCTTTTAAACTATAGGTCTCGTCTGGGATTTTTTTACATATCTGCCACCAAAACATCCTAAAACCAGAGCTCAAGGTCTTTTTTTTGGTAATGGAAATCTTTGCTGAGCTTTAAAGAAAGCTTCTGAAAAGGCTTGATATCTCTGGTGGGTTGACCTTGGCTTAATGTCAGGTGCCTACCAAGCTGCTCTATCACCTCCCTCCTCAGCAGGAGAAAATAAGATGGAAAAAAAAAACCCAAAAACAACAAAACAAACAAACTCGTGGGTTGAGACAAATGACAATAATAAAAACAAAGTAAATAAGATTAAATAGACCAGCAAGCATGGCCTCATGGGGCAGGGAAGGACAGAGTCATTGGAAGACGTGGAGGTATAAGCTAGCCTGAAGGATCCAGAAATACTATCTAATTTCATCTGGAATTCTATTAAAATCTGGCAAATTTTAAGAGATGAGGTTCAGAAATGAAATATTGGCCCTTCATGATTTTTAAAATCTTCAGGAAAGGGAAGTGACTCCAAAACATCTCTTCTAACATGAAAAAAATCCAAACTCAACGTAATCTTGGGACTGCAGTAATGAATTATAAATCTAAAATCCTCGTTGGCCCTTAACACATAGCGAAGTCTTTTCCATCCTGACATGCTTCCTGCAAGACAATTACATTTTTTCCTGCAGCTAAAGAATAAATTAACTCAGTGCCAGCAAAGTCATCAGGTCCAAGCATGCACCCTGGAGTCACACCCCTGAATTCTGCACATGCTTTTCCCAGTGATTCAAAACCCAAACGCCACTGGATAAACTTTGGAGTATCTCTTCCAGAGGTTCTACCATGGAGTGAGCACATGGAAATACCTTTTGCAGTGACAGCCCTGAGGCTGCTCGGAGAAATATTTGGTTGGTACTTAAAAAAATACCTTGACCACCCACAGAAATGCAAAGTGGAGCAGCTCCATGGAAAATGAGTCAAAGTGGAAGTGTCGGAATGGTGGATACGGTGCTTGGTAAAGCCTGAGATGGTTGGTTCATGAGGTCAGCACTCCTCGGCGGTATCCTTGTTCCAGATTTGCAGCACATAAAAGGGTTTTCAGTGTCACAACTACTCACTTAACTCAGGTGCTCCTCATTTGGAAGGGAATTAATTCATTTAAATAAGGGGATGTAGATCCCATCCACAGCCCTACTACACCCAGGGCAACAACACCTGTTGTTCATCATGGTCTTGATGTCACCTTTGATTCCTTCACCACCTGCCCAGCTGTCATCTGTGCTCTGGAAGGTGGTGACATCATGTTCTGATATCACACAGATCTTCTCTGACAAACAAGGTTCAACCTGCAGCCTCATCCACCCAGCCAACTGGAAAACCTCCCGTATTCACTCCAGGAAATTTCAACTTTCCACTAAAAAAGGCAAAGATTTTTTTTTAAGTGGAAGTTTATGAAAGATTAAAAAAGAATCCCTGTTGATTGATCCCATTTTTAGTGTCAGAAGATGGGTTTGCTGGGCAGAAATTGCAGTTTTTGAAGAACAAATTGTACTCTCCACGCCTTTTCAGATGCCTTCTGCAACTTCAGTGCTAAGGTCATCATGCATGAAGAAAGGTCATCATACCAGGAAAATGTTCATTAAAACCTGATGTCTATTTTTAAAGAATAGAAGAGTTAAAATATAAGTTTTGAATTATATTTCTTTCTGAATCTTGCTAATCCAAAATTCAGAAGTTTTTATAAGTAATAAACAAAAGTTCACAAATTTAGCACAAGAAATAGAGTTTTTCCCAATTCTAATTGTATTCGAGTAGAAATTAAAACTGAAATT
>NW_010301921.1:0-4783 GCF_000700745.2 Antrostomus carolinensis
CGCTGCTGCTGGTGGCACGTGGCGCGCGAAGCCAAAACCTTTGTCCTTCGTGTGACAGATAAACACGCGACATGTCCCACGCGCCGCCTGCCATCCCGTGCCTGATGTACCCAGTGTGTGGCAGGGCTGTGTCATCCCTCACCGCTATCAGTTCTCCAAATAACAACTGTTGGCAACAAACAACCGTGATGCATCCCCCGCGTGAACCAGCACACCTGGATGATCGCTTTCTGGGACGCACCTACTCGCTCTTCATTCCACACCCTTTTCATTCACTATACCATATTCCATGTTGACAGCATGTTGTCCCCAAAACACACACCGGGCACACCCTGGTGTGTGTCCTTCCTCTGTCCCATCTCTGGTACTTCCATTGGTGGTTGAACCACCACTTGCAACGTATGACTTCACCTGATTTGCTTCACCGGAGCGGTATAAACCAAACGCTGCCTGTGTGAAACTGTCATGTATCTGATGGTCCTGGTACAACCCAACGGCCTTGTCCAACATGAAAGCAGAATATTCCCAAGAGCTCCCAGATGTGCACTGGTATGGACTGGTTGGATGTCAGCTGTGTGTACACCAACCCCCCACTGTGGCCCCACTGCACGCATACGACTCGTCGTGCATGCACGTGGCATGCTGAGCTCCATCCCACCCATCACCACAGGACCAAGGAGTAGTTGAGGTTGGGAGGCACCTCTGGAGACCATCTAGTCCAGCCCCTCTGCTCAAAACAGGGTCAGATGGAGCAGGTTGCCCACATTTGTGGCCAGTTGGGTTTCCAGTATCTCCACAACCTCTCTGGGCAACCTGTTCCGGAGTTTGACCACCCTCACAGGAAAAAAAAAAAAATAAAGTTTTTCTCATGTTTAAATGAAATTTCTTTGTATTTCAGTTTGTGCCCATTGAATAGATGGGACCAATCCACTGGTTGTGACCAAGCAGTCTGCCTCCACCACCTTACCTCCCCACCAATATGTTGATATGATCTCCCTGAGCCTTCTCTTCTCCACTGGAACAAACCTAGCTCTCAGCCTTTCCTCCTATGAGAAGATGCTTCAAGTCCCTAATTGGCCCTTTGCTGGAGTCATCCAGTATGTCCATGTCTTCCACTTACTGGGGAACCCAGAACTTGTACTGTCTTTCTTCAGCACAAGAAAGACATGGATCTGTTGGGGCAGATCCAGAGTCCACAAAAAGGATCAGAGGGATGGAATAGCTCTGCTGTGAGGACAGGCTGAGAGAGTTGAGGTTGTTCAGCCTGGAGAAGGCTCCGGGGAGACCTTATTGCGGCCTTCCAATACTTGAAGGGGACCTATAAGAAAGATGGGGACAGACTTTTTAGCAGGGCCTGTAGCGATAGGACAAGGGGTGATGGTTTTAAACTAAAAGAGGGGAGATTTAGACTGGATGTAAGGAAGAAATTTTTTATAATGAGGGTGGTGAGACCCTGGCCCAGGTTGTCCAGAGAGGTGGTTGATGTCCCATCCCTGGAAACACTCAAGGTCAGGCTGGACGGGGCTCTGAGCAACCTGATCTGGTTGAAGATGTCCCTGCTCACTGCAGGGGGGTTGAAACTAGATGGCCTTGAAAGGTCCCTTTCCACCCAAACCATTATATGATTCTATAACTGGACACAGGATTCCAGATGTGATCTCACCAGGCTTCACCACACACACCAAAGACATTCCACTTACTGCCCCAATTCTCTCCACTGTGAATTTCTCCTTCACCAACCTCTGTCACCTCTAGATACAGCACAGTCCATGCCCCAAGGAAACAACCTATATATTGCTCAACAACCTGTGTTACACTCCCAGCTTTGCCAAGACAGGACTTCCAGTGCCTGAAGGGGCTCCAGGAAGGGTGGAGAGGGACTTTGGCCGAGGGCAGGGAGTGACAGAACAAGGGGTGATGGCTTGAAACTGGAAGAGGGGAGATGGGGATGAGATGTGAGGAAGAAATTGTTTGGTGTGAGGGTGGTGAGACAGTGTCCCAGGTTGGGCAGAGAAGCTGTGGCTGCTCCTCCCTGGAAGTGTTGAAGGCCAGGTTGGATGAGGCTTTGAGCAACCTGGTCTAGTGGAAGGTGTCCCTGCTGATGGCAGGGGGGTTGGAACTGCATGAGCTTTAAGGTCCCTTCCAACCCAAACCAGTCTGGGATTCTATGCTACAGAAAAGGCAACCTCACACATGACATCAGTGGCCAAAATCCCCGTTTACCCAGACATCACCTGATGCTCTCCTGTGGGCTTAGGTTGCACACCAAAACTCCTGGCTTCTCACAGCTGCAAGCCAGAGACCACTTCTGGATTTCGGGTTCCCATCCACCTGACTCTGTACAACATTATAGGGAAAAAATACACTACCACTTGCTTAAACACCAACTGAAAGTACAACTTGAGAGCAGGAGGCAAATCGTAGGTAAGGGCAGATAAATATTAATGGCACCAAACCCACCTGCATCAAGTTCACACATCAGAAAGTTGTAATTTCAGATTGTGAGGTGCACGGGCCTGTTTACACGGGGAATTTACTGACAGAGAACTGCTGTGGTGACACTGCTCTGCTGAAGAGGTGTGTAAGCACTGCACGCCATCGAGCTGGCACACATACTGCAGAGCAGGAATTCTTCTGGATTCACACCTGCTGCTTTTCAGACAGCATAAAGCAACAAGGAAAGAGAACATCCCCATCTGAATTTATATAGCTTTATAGGATTTGTTATAACTACAGGGACAGCAACTTTTTTTTTCCTTTTATATTTCCGTGAGCAGCCAAGCTGTCAGGCAGGTGCCTCGACATCCCAAACACAGTTAGCAGTTTGTGGAAAGAAAAGAACTGCCCAGCTGGGAAATTCTGTAATGTAGATTTTTGGCCACATAAATATGTGTTTGGTTCTAAGACATCTGAAAGAAAGTGGTAAGAAAGACACTCACCACGGTGATGGCAAGACATTTGATCCATATCTCAATATTTTGGATATTTGGGATATTTCAGCTGGGTCTTACCATTTTCCGTAACAATTTATTCCACCAACTCCCATTTGCCTTCCTAGCTGTCTCGCATGCAAACAGCAGCCTCGAATCCCTTGTATGACTATTTGCTTTGCTGCTGGAGCTGTGGCGTGTTGAACCTGGGCAGAAACAAACTTTGAGTATCAAAGTGAGAGCAATGACGGAGCCAGCTGAAAGAGCAGGTTGGATAACCTGTATTTCTAGAACAATTTCCCATCATCTAGAAACTTCATTCAGGTTGGAGGGAGTCCTAGATATCTTTTGCTATTTCTTAGAAGGCTGGAGCAGGAGAAAGTCTCAGTTTATTGCTCAGGACATGCCCACTGCTGTAGAAGCTTTTGAGTTCTTTCTGAACACTTGTCACTGCAGCCGAGTTGGATGCAGACGTTGTACTTCCCTAGAATCAGGCAAGAATTTTTTTTTTATTTTTATTTTTTTTTTATTTTTTTTTTGCCAGTGAAGGTGAGGTCTCTTCTGTCCCCTATAAATCTGTTCTCAGGATAAAACTCTCACTATTTAATCACAGAATCAAAGAATCATTAAGGTTGGAAAAGATCTCTAAGATCATCAAGTCCAACTGCCAACCCAACACCACCATGCCCACTAACCCATGTCCCTCAGCACCATGTCTACACGACTCTCAAATCCCTCCAGGGATGGGGACTCCACCACTGCCCTGGGCAACCCCTTCCAGTGCCTGAGAACCCTTTCAGCAAAGAAATTCTTCCTCACATCCAAACTGCCCTTGGCACAACTTGAGGCTGTTTCCTTTTGTCCTGTCACTTGTTCCTTGGGAGAAGAGACCAACACATTTGATAGTGCAAGAAGAATATTGGCTACTGCCCCCAGTATTAATAGTCCAGAGTACCAAGTTTCACCCTTTAGGAAAAAAATGTAATTGCAGTATCAGCAAAGAATGGACGGCTCCGAACACTAAACATTCCTGGCACCTTTCCTTTGAGATTTTTCCCATGCACTCTGAAACGCATAATGTAAGGACTAGTCCAAAGCCCTAATGTATGCAAAATCTGATTTCACGGTTGATTCCATGAAACATCTTTTGTCACTGAGTTCACTAAAAATGCAAACCAGCCGTTTAGTCCTGAAGCCAAAGTCTGCAGGGCGTTATTCCGTCATTCATATCAGAATATTTCATATACTGTCTGTGGTTGGGTGTATGAGCTCGTGATGCGAAAATGGTGGAAAATCCGGCCTGCAAATGTTGCTAAGCTTAATTATTTATACTGATTTGCTTAAGCCTGCGCGCTGCCTGCGTCTGCAGCAGCCACTCGTAGCTAAGAGAAAGTCTCAGAGCCGTGTTTCTCCTTCTGACTTGGATGACTGAATAATAAATAAAAAATATAAGGCAAGGGAAATGCCCTTGTTCACACGTGAATGCTTGGGTTCACACATGAACACAGATGGTCCCACGGAGGGAAACAATCTCTGGATTGTGTTTCAATGAGCAAACGGCCGTATCATTCTTGTTTCACACTACGTAGAATGAGGAGTATGCAAAATGGTGCAAAATCATCCTTAATTTCACCCGACCTCCATTTCTCGTTGGTTCTAACTGGTATAGTAATCCCTGTTCTGAATAAACTAGTGTAAAACAGCAGAAAACGGAGAAATTATTGCGAGGACAGGGGACACCCAGCTCTGGGGGGGTCTGCAGTTGGGTCCTGGGTTCCCCTGCCTCAGCCCCAAGGTTCCTCCCCAGCACTGGGCTCACTCCCACTTCACAGAATCCCAGAATGGTGGGGTTG
>NW_010301922.1:0-292 GCF_000700745.2 Antrostomus carolinensis
TGCGGGGCTCCTCCAGCAGCAATATCGCTCGGGTCGGTGCTGGGGGCAGCTCCCGCCTTCCCGGAGCCGCACCGGTGCTGAAGCTCCGGTCCAGCAAATACGGTATTATCCAACTAGACCTAATTGGTGCGTTTGTTCTACCCCCTAATTAACGCTTACGCCGCTAAATTCGGGTTAGTGAGAGGTGGCCAGATAGAAGCAATAGAAAGAGGATGGGTTTTCTTTTTTTTCGTATAAGCAAATCTTAGAGTGCTGTAGTCATATATTAGGGGGGGGGGGGGGGAGTTTTTTC
>NW_010301922.1:320-82046 GCF_000700745.2 Antrostomus carolinensis
GGGGGGGGGGTAATTTTACTGCCTTTAGAGATGAATAAACTTAAATTAGGAGCTGAGAAAGAATAATAATCACTAAATATCTTCCCATTTATTTGCAGTAAGCATAATTTGCTTTCACATACAAAATTTCATGCAGTGCTGCAGAATTGGGTGGTGAAACACAAAAAAATTTGCTTTTAAGTCACTCTGAAGGTGAGCTGGGTTCAGTGGAGACATTAAAGGTTATTTAGTCAGTAGAGTTCTTACTAAACTATTTTGTCTGGAAAATATGAACTTTCTTTGAGCGTTGTCTGCTCTCAAGAAGCAGAAATTAAAAATTTTTTAAAAAAAGCACAAAAGAAGCTGTGATTCTTTCTGTATTTTTTTCTGATCACTGAGGCCAGCCCGAGCCTCCTTCCCCGATCCTTATCGATTTGGTGATCTTGCACTTAACCGCGGGTGACATCAGAACTGTTTGGCGTTAGTGGACTGCAGCATGGAGGATAAAGGCTGGGGGAAGCTGTGCAGGTATCCGTCACAGGACCAGTCACCTACAGAAAAGATGTCTGCTAAATTTGTGAGGTGTAAAGTGAGTTCTAGTGCCTTTTTTTTCCTACCTGGCACGGAGGTAGGAATACTAATACTCCTCAGCCTGGGGGTATGTGAGTCGGTAAAATAGCATTTGAGGCTGGAAGGTAAGCTATGTTTGCCCCGCACAACTTCCTTGTGTGTCTTCTTGTAAATGCTCTCCCTCTTTAGAAGTCTCCTCTATTTGGGGCCAAATTGTGACCAGGCAGAAGCAATGTGACTTTTGCTGATTATTGTTATACCCTCTGTTTACAGTTGGACCTGTGAAATGTGCTAATAGATGCAAATATCGAGGGGGTTATTCAGATTTTTATTACATAGTAGGAGATTTAAGAAATAATTTTTTTTGTTTCACGAGAAATTAATAAATATAAAAATTTAATAAGATGGACAATTTATTCTGTAGTTTCCAATAGAAAATGGTAAAATGTAGTTGAATTTAATTTCAGCCATGGTGAAAGCTTGTCTTTGAGTGTAAATGTTTCACTAAAGTCATTGAAAGTAATTCTTAAATGAGGCTGTGGCTTGGAGCTTTTGTTTCTTGTGTGTAGTAGAAGATAAGATCCTCTAGAAGATTTGTTTAAATACACAAAGCAGAAGTAGAAGCCCTGTTGACAGAGTTTTCAGTCAGTGATTTCAGTATTATATGCAAACTCTTGTATCGGTTGTTAATGCTGGTGGCAAACATCCCTGAACCAGGGATCAGCTTACTGTGTCAGACTTAGTGGGGTGCTTTTCTTTTTAAGATTGTTATTGTTTACTAAAAGCAGGATGTTTTATGCCTCTCTTTGATACGGGAGATTGTTTTTGGTGTGCTTTGGCTACTTGATCACTTCCCTCCAATGCCAAGGATGAATCTATAGTAAATACAGGAGGAAATGTAGGATACAAAAGTTCTGAGGAGCAAATACAGTATAATTCTGAGTGGCTGTTAAAGAAGAGATTATGTGTCAACATGTTAATTGCACGGAAGTTTCAGAACATGGTGTTCTAGCCCTCAACTGTGCCTTTGCTGGATAGATCATTTGCATTTATTTAAAGAAAAATCAGTAATGGAAATAATACTGTTCTATTTTTAAAGCTGGAATCTAAGAGAAATATTTCAAGGTTTCAAAGCGACAACTTTCATTTGCTGTATGAAATTTAAGCGAGTGTTCTGAAGTCACTGTATCTTTTTAGGACAGCTTGAGGCTTTACATGTCTTGTTCTAGTTTTGTAAATCATGTCATCTAGCCATTTTAATGGTGATAAGCGATTGACTTAGTGATGACATTTCATGGCTTTCATTTGCAGATGGTAGCTATGTCTACAGGCAAGATACCCCTTGCCTGTAGAGGTGATTTCAAGAGGCACGAAGCCTTGAAGTTTTAACTTGTGTTGACTGCAGGAGGTCCAGATTTAGGCTAAGAGTGTCTCTGACGGGGTTGGTTTTAGTTTAGGTACCTTAGTACTTATGCTGTCCGAGTTAAATGCTTTGCGTGAGTGGGCAAACTATTAGAAAATGAGTAGTAAGGAAGTAATCCAGAACAGATGGAGGGCTGGCCAAAATGATTGAAAGGGCTCTTTCTTCCCCTGGTTTTGATTTTCTCTGTGAAATTAGATAACTGTAACCTTTTAGCTCTTTTAAAGAACCAACCTTTTTTTTCCTTTCTTAAGGTGAAGTACCAACAACAATGCTTTGTGAAATAGGGTTTTTTTACCTACAGGTTCTGAATTGTGCACAAAAGCATCTGTAATGTTCACTCGCATCAGACCTGATACATGCATCTACCTTCAATACCTGCTAAAAGCCTTGTGCTTTTCATTGTCTCAGGAAGCTTCACTGAACCTTATTTTTGTTTTCCCAGCAGACTTTCAAAGTAGGAGGTAATTAGCTTCTTAGTTTATATTAAAGTGGTCATAAAATAAGACATAAGGATGGAAAATACATGTTTCATACAGGTTAAAAAGTTACTCATTTATGGAGTGACCTGTGTGCAGCATAAGATGTGGATAGTATAAAAAAAAATAAAAATGTGTTGTAGCCACCAGACACTTATGGGACATGGTTACTGAAGCCAACTGTGTGTAGATTCGCACACTTACTGAGCTTATTATCATCTGTCTTTCCACTGTGTCCTTGATGTGCATGCTGTTCTCCAAACACAGATCCTCCTGCTGCAGAGCCGGCAGGTTAAATTCAGTGTAATGCTGCTCCATGGTAGCAGCATGAAAGGGTTGTGGGAAGACCATGCCTAAGAATAAAACCGACAAGCACGCCTTTACATTAAATTATCATTTGTATCTTGACGTTATATATATGGAAAATATTCTTCCTAATATACTACCTTCACCATCTAGAACATGTCCCTCATAAAAGTGTCCAGTGTTTAAATGCCTTTGTAAATAATAAATGAAGAACTATAATTGAATATCTTGACAAAAGCATTTCAGTTTCTCCTGGCAGAACTTTGATGTGAGCTGAAGGTCTTCAAATTCAAAAGGTAACAATCTCAGAATAAAGTCTTTTCACGTAGGCATGCCTTGGAAATCGTGCCAGCGGTACCTGAAGTTCCTTGGGTTACTGCCACTGGAGATGGCTGTGCCCCCAAACTATTTAAAGCTTTACAGTGTAAAATAAGTCTTAGCATTCTGTTTGGAAACTAAAATGCAGCTGCTGTATATGTCTCAGTAGGGCTGTAACCTTCTGGCTTTTTTTTTTCCCTGCTTCAGTCATTGCAAGCCAAGCAGGCAGTTACATTTTTGCAATTTTTTTTTCCCCCACATGTTCTTAGAGGAATCCTTCAAAGAGTTTAGTTCTCTAGCGAGAGAGATACAGATGGACTAGGCAACGATCGTCTTTGCATCTGAAACAAAGGAGGTACTGTTCCAGCTAAAATGTGACTGGTTCTTAATCAAAGGCTTGGGAGTAGATGGAGAGTAAGACATTTGTAAACCTGTGTGTAATCTGGTTGTGCTTTCTTCAGTAGGATAACAATCTATTTGCTTTGCAGTTATCTTTTTTTTTTAATCTTCAGTAGCTGAATTAGCAGAGTTGAGAGCTGCATGTCAGACATTAAAGCATGCAGTCGATAGCATGCTGGGCAGTTTCATATGTGGGGGGAAAAAGGGAAATGGCTGGAGCAGATGCCTAAAGAGGTGGTGGTGGGGTGGCTGCCGGGAAGGCACGGATGAGCCTTTGGGGCAGGCAATGCAAGATCTGTGCTGCTGCAGACGCTGTTGGAGTGACAGTCACATTTCAGAGAGTGCCTGTAAAAGGAAGGATAAAGAGAATAGATTGCTGTGACTTTGGCAGTGGTGCAGAAAATGGGAAGGAAGAGCTTAAGAAAATGAATTGGAGCAAAGCAACTGTGTTTAGAGCCAACAGAGTAATGATGAAATGAGGGAAGTGGACAAAGAAGTGTGGAAAGCTGTATCTTTTGGGAAGGGTTAGATGAAACAATAGACTGATTGGGGGAATGGGGTGGCAAAGGGAAGAAGGAGGATACACAGATGTGGAAGAGAGGTTATAAAGAAAAAAGTTACCTGAAGTTTGTGATCATTGTGGCAGCAGCCATTAGTTTATACAGGGGAAGGAAAACTGCAGATGCTCCGTTTGTAGGGCAAATTCTGAAACAAAATTGCTTTTGTTCTTAATAGAAAGAAATTACAGTTTCTTGGGGAGACTAAATGCTGATGTTTCACCAAAGGCTTTTTAAATCTCATTTGAGATTCAGAGACTTTTCTTGCCTCACAATGCAGATTTTCTAACATAAGTAAATTTTCCAACCTTTGCAACAATGCTGAGCAAGTAAGATGCAGCAGAGAAAGCTCCCCTGTGCCTGGAACACGTGTGTAGCTTCCTGTGTGCGTGAGCACTGCTGAGTAGTGTTCAGGGCGATGCGTTGCCTGTGAGCTCTCGCTTGGGACGGGAAGGTCCTGAATTGTGCTTGTAAATCCAGCATCCAGGTGTCAGTGTGGAATGAGATCACATCTCTGCAGGCACGCTGCTATGCGCGCCAGCTGCCTTCTCTGAAGGGCTATTGGGTTGCTCCTTTACAAAGTTGCAAAGCACATGTATGCCATTTCTGCATTTCAACCCATGCTGACTGTATCCCTTAGGCAGAGTTGTTGAACGTTGCACAAAATTTGGGTCACCAGTGCGTGTTGCAGCAGCATGTCAGCAAAACAAACTGCCTTGTTACAAGCTGAACCCTTAGAGAGACTTGGGAACGTTCTTTGAGGGATGGATATACTGTTTCATTTCATGTGTGTTTTCTAAAACACCTCCGCTACTTGTTAAATCGACGTGATGTATGCCTTTGATGCGTTACCTTTTATTGCTGTGGAGTTTAGAGGTCACCGTTGCTTTAGCATTTTCAGTTTCATCTTCCTGTGCTGCTTTGAGTGCTTGTGCAGCAGCCTGCAAAGTGAGATTGCTGATGGGTTTAAAATGAAATGGATGTTGTAGCAAATGTATCAATGGGAGAAGAATGATGTGTGGGAGAGAGGAAGAGACCATGGTTATAAGAGGGCTGCTCTGTGACAAGTAATTTTTTTATTGGAAGGGGGAAAATAAATTGAAGGGAAATGAGAGTATTTACTGAGTTGTTTAAACTAATGCTGACTAATAACAATACTTATGTTCTAGCTTTTTTCTCTGACGATGTCTTCTTTATACTAATGCCACTGTTTATGTTGTTATATAATCTGATTTCTCAGTTTGATTTTCATAGTATTGATAGTACTTCATTATTCACAGAAAATCCACTTTTTCTGGAAAATCCCTTCCTTCCCCAGTTTATTGGTGTATTTATGAGCTCAGTGGTGCAACATCTGACAGCCTACTGAGTTTGCCTGTTTTACTTCTGCACATTTCCCAGTACGATTAGTGCACAATCGAGACCAGATAATACAAAAATAACACAATACCATTTGTATTTTAACAACAAAAGAACGCTGACTCTTTTAGGAAACTTAATTTGCTTCTCCTGCAGGCTAAATTAGCAATGGGAGTGTTTGAAGGCATGTTGTTTCTTCATTGCTTTGTTAATCCAGATCCCCCTCAGGAGTTGCATCCTTGTACTTCTGCCCCAGGAAATTAATGTTTTTATTGGGGATCAAAGAGTAGTTCTGCTTCCTGGGCCCATTTTTTGTACAAATACAGACAGAAATTTGTAAGATGTAGGTAGGTGCCTGCTTGCTAGGAACAGGGACTGATGTGCTGTCTGGGTAAACTGGTAAAAAAAGCTACGGAATTTTGTGTTCATTGACTTAGAGCAGAAACACAATTATATATTCAGTGTTACGAGTTGCTGGGCTGCGTTCTGAGTTTCATACTGTTGAGAAATTGAATATGGAGTTTGTTACAAAAGAAGTTCTGACAACTTGCGTTCTTTGCCTTTTTGTGAGGCGTATGTATGTCAGCATGTCTCGCACAACGATACCTTGTTCACATCTTCTGTCCTTTTTGGACACGCTAATTTAAAAATTTCAAACAAAGACAGGTGGCTTTTTGAAAAATCTGTATTCAGAATCTGTTTGCAAATTTAAGTTACAGTTGCAGCTTGTATTTGCTAGAGAAACTTTTAGGCAATTCTGTTTGGGCAGCAAAGGACTAGCCAGGGAAACTTGATGTTCAGGCTGTCTCCTTCACGCCAATACTTCTCAAGACAAAAATCAGGGCTGTGCTGTAACACTTGCAAATACTTTTAAGGAATCCCTTCATGGTGAAGTGCCTCTCCTTCCAACACCCTGCTGGCTCTGTTGTGACTTAGCAAATCAGGACATTTATATAATTTAGATAGCTGGATTCTTACTGAGCTATATTGTACTCTTCAAATTCTGAGTCATATGCCTTGACATCTTATCACTTTACTTGGCAGCCATAAAAATTCTAGATTGGAAACAATATTGGGCTTACTTTGTCCTTGAAATGCCATGCAGTCGACTGTTGCTTTACCAGTGGTAGAGAAACAGAAAATCACCCCACGATGAAGATGCTAATTTCTTTGGGTATTTCTGGACAGTCAGGGACATGACTGTCCTCATCGAGACAGTTTCTCGGCACAGCTGTGAGCAGTGTCAGTTTCTTCCATCTTCTCCAAGCTGCTGGCGCTTTGAGATGTGGGGCACAGTTGTGGAGGCTGAAGAACACTTGGCTCAGCTCTCTGGAGGAGCTGGAGAGCAGAGGAAAGGGGGAGAGACAGCAGTGGCATGTTCTTCTGTGGCTATGGCAGCGTTATGTTCTAGAAAACGTTGCTGTTACTTCTGGCTGCTTTTAGGGGAAATCTTGTAGGCTGTATCTCAAAACTTTCTGAAGATCTGACTGGAAGGTGGACAGGCTGGTCAGTCCAGGATACACTTTCTGTTACATAGTGTGGGCTTTCTGCAGACTCCATCTTCTCTTAGGTGTTACTGTTAAAGTTGCTTTAAATTGGTCACTTGTACTCTAAGTGTGCTGCTGAAAGTACTGGATGAAGGGCTTTTATCATCTTGCTCAGTAAGAGGTCGTTTTTCTTCTTGTCTCAGGAGTAGCTTGCCTTGGCTTACTCTCTTCTGGCTCTAGATGGTTTTCCAGAGACACAGCGATACTGAAAATTTACTGAATTCAGTGCTGTCATTCAGGTCATAAGCGTCGTGAGGACTCTGTCTTTGTGCTGCAGATCTGTAAGGCAAGTCAGATAATTTTGAGTCTGGAAACAGGGAGGTAATCATTGCAATGAAATGCTTTAGAGCATGTATATGGCAGATTAGTAGAACTGCATTGGGCTGTTTTGAAAACCTGCCTGTTACCATTCTGGCAGTTCATGGAGCAGGCTTGTGAGGTTTAAGCTGAGATTGAAGCTTTAGCATTTGCTTCATTATTTGCACTGCAGTTTCTTCTTGTCTTCCTTAATCTTTGCAAAATGAGCTGTTGCTCCAAAACGCTTGTCGTGCATTGGGTGATTGACGGCAGGGGAAAGAGCAATTCCTTGTCCGTAAATCCGTTTCTTTGTCTTAGATCCACCAATCCGATGACCCCGCTAATGTAGTCGTGACCGGACTGGTAAGGTGCCTAGGCTGCCCTGTCTTTCTAACAGCATTAGGAGTACGTAATTGGGAGTTCGTTCAAGAAAGAAGTAGGTACACCAAGCTGAAGATGATTGGCTGCTCTCTTTTAACAGACAAGTCTGAGAAGGAAAACCCATTCGAATCCCCTTTCATTCTGGATTGGTGGATCTGAAGCGCAGAAACAAAGTTTCAGGTAAGAAGTCACCCTGTACTATATCTTGCTGCTTCTGCTTAGATGAGTTTGTCCGCAAATTCAGTATCTTGCTTTAACTGCTTCATGTCCCTGAAGTGTTAGAACACACCAAGTTAGCTGCTGAGCTTAGAGTAAGAAAGGGCATATTCAGTAAACTCACATGCAGTTTATTAGGAAATTGCAGATCTACTGTGAAAAACAGCCCTGGGAACACAAGGTAGGCTTGCCTGCTGTGGAGCTGGAAAGCTGTATCTGCAGGTACAGGGGCACTAAGCAAATAGCTTAGAAATCCTGCTTCTGAAAGAAGAAAACAACCTTACCAGTGACTTCGTTGAACTTCTCAGTCAGGTTCAGGAAAGCAATAGCTCTCTGCTCTGATTTCTAGCCATGTTCTTTTATGAGTTCATCAGAAATTTAGAGAACTTGTCTTGTTTGTAGTGCAAATTCTAGTAGCTTTATCCTGCTGAAATGCCATTTGAAATTCTGTGGTGGGTAGCACTGGGAGTCAGCCTTTTAAATCCTTCATTAGATTTCAATGTAAAGTTCTGTTCCTAGCTGTTTTCAAAGCATAGTTGAGCCAGTTGTAAGGGATGGTTTTCAAGAGGAGCTTTAAACTTATAATGAGTTTATTTCAGAGCAGAGCAGTATGGTTGTATTTTGAGTCACATTCATCTGAGATTTTGAGATGACTGTAAAAGGCTACAACGCGTTGTCTCAAAGACAAGTTTGGAAGGTATTTGTGTGCGTTGGGAAGGAAAGCCGAGTCTCTGGCTGATAGGAAAATAAGGTTATGAGTTAAATATCTGGTGTGAAGAGGAGACCTGCAGCTCTCCTAATGCCCAGCTTTATTGTAAGTTAGTGCTTTAATAAACTTGGCAACTTATTTGTAAAGTTAGCATGAAGCAGTATGCCTCAATTCCTTTTGATATTAATAGCAATAACACTAAGCCGCTTGAGTGTTCTCTTTTGTAGACAGCTATTAAAGCAAATGTTAAGGCCTCAATATTTAATCTGCTGTAGAAGAAACTCTTGTAGGTGCTGTTGATCTCATGTATTGTTCTAGCTCTGTGTTTGTTTTGCTGGTGTGGTATTTTGTGCAAAAATTATAATTGAATTTAATTGTTGAATACATAGATAATGAATAACTTGTGCACCGGGTACTGCTCTTTCCTGGTTTGATTTTTTGAGTACTTAAATTTTATTTGGTTAAGGTGGAGAACTCTTGGGCCTGCTTTTTTAGTATAATTCTTTAAAAAAATCTGAGAGAGAATCTAAGGGAAATACTCATTAACCTTAGTCTCACACATTTCTTGCAGTCTTGCCTAATATCAAATTGAATTTGCCTCACTCACCAATCAGACTCATCTTGGAGTTAACACTGCAAAAGAACATCTTTTGGTGGCATATTTGCTGTTCAGGGTGTGTCTTTTTCTAAAATGAGGGAATAGGGAGGCAGAAGTGAACTCGGCATCTTTAATGATGAAAACTGAAAAGGGGAAATAATTTAAAATACACTGGGGCGGGGGGGAAGAGGAAGCATAAATGTGTACTCCTGCTCATTAAGGTCCCCAATGTTACATTTTGAAACATGAAACAATCTTGTCAAAGGCAGTGGAAAAGCTAAGTTGAACTTGAGTGCAAGTACATGCAGGTTGGAGGCTTTGTCCTTGCATGGGTTTTGAGTCTTACATTTCAAAAAGTAAAATGTAAGTCACCTACCAAAGGCTATGTAAATATTCCTCTGCAGCATTTGATGTACAAACCTTAAATGTGAAGGCAACATTTTATTATATACTGAGCTCAGATTTCATATGCGTTTAAACAAAGTGCACGCAGCTTTGTCTGTACTAGTTTTTTTAAGTGGGGTTAATAATATTTGTAGATTGTCTTAGGCCTCATCCTTAAAAACTTAATACAGAAAAGAGTCTGAAGAGAACTTTTAACACCTTACACATGTTTCAGCCATGTTTTTCTAAGTGTTTAACTTGTTCACTCAAAGTTTCTACTATTTCAATTGGCAGTGCTAGGTCTCTTTTCAGTGTTTCTCCTTTTTTCCCCCCAGTTATGATTTACTATGAGCAGGTGTGCTGCTGTCTGTAGATGTCTGGAACACCTCTGTTCCTGCTGCATAAGAACATAGGAAAGCCACTTTTCTTTTGCAGTGGCCTTTTTTATGCAACGTAAGCTATGTTAATGCAGAAAGGAATATCACACTTCTGGAGTTCTGAATCTGTGGGAATTGGGTTGTACATACATGAAGGAAGCAAGGGTTAATCTAAATACTGTGTATTTTGAAAAATCTAGGTGATTTCAGTTAACATTCAGAGTGACTTACATAAACATGTTAGAATTTTCTTCCTAGTCTTTTGTATCTTCCTGAAAATGAGCTACTGCATCTTTTGAATCTTATCCTGGTGAATAAGTTATAATACAGTAAGATTGTTGTTATATTGCAAGAAAGCATTTAATCTTTTCTCCACTGAACCCGTATTCCCTTTGTAGCATTCATTTTGTTGTAGCGAGCGCATACTTTGATCTTCAGGAACAGAGTGGGACTGCGTTATCGATCACCCTGCTGTGAATTCATTGTCTATCTAGAAGAACGGTGTGGTAATGAGGAGAATTTATATGATTAATTATTTTCCCTTTGTCTTGCTTTAAATTTCCCAATTCCTCACCTAGTATTTTTCCCCAAATGCAAGAAGCTTACATGCAGATCTCAAATGGCTATTGGAAGGTTGTAACATTGAGCAATTTTTTGAAATGAAAATCATTTAGCTAAATAGATTTTTCTGATGGAAATGTGAATCAGCTATTGGTTACCTGTTTTTTGTTTTTTTGGTTTTTTTTTTTTTTAGAGTGATCTGATAACAATAAGGCAATAATCAAAAATATTTCACAAGTTAAAATGCGTTTGTTACTCTGTGGATACTTATTTTTGAGAAATTCACTTTTGCATTTGTAGTTTGTCAAAGGACAGAAATGCAAGAGTAAATCACATCTAAGACAACTTTCTTGACCTGAGAATGTAGCCATTCTTAAATCAACGCAGAACACTGGAATACATATGTAAAAACCCATGGATTTTGGAAATATATTGTATGAATGGTATTCAAACAGCCTTCCAAATCAGGCACTCAAGACTGGATGTGAGATTGCATTTTGGACATGGAAAAGGTAGTGATGTGATGGCACCGATTCCAACAAACTTGTGTGGAGCATGTGAATGCACTGCATCTCTCAAGGGACAACTTGGTTTTGAAAAGAGGATAGGAAGAGTACAAAGTACTGCTATTGGTCTGACGTACATTGTTTCTTTGTTTTCAAGTATCTCAGCAAAGATATTCAATTTTGTGCCAAAACGTGCAGCGTAGTGAATGTGTTATTGTGCCAAGCCAGGCTGTCGCTTGTGGAACACGAGTTGGTGTTACATGCATGTCCCCACACTTTATTTCCAATTAAGCATTCTCACTTAAGAGTATACTTTGACATTTTTACTTTTCCACCTCTTGCAAACATTCAGACTACTTGTTCTGATATCTAGTTGGTTCAACACTGTTCTGCTTGCCACTGTTTTGAATGAATCACTTAAGGTAAAAACACCAGGTAAGATCTGGATGATATCCCAGCTAGCAAAAGGGGATAGATTTTGCTGAGTAGTTGGCAACTCTTCCCTGCCAAGTGTAAAATAATACTGAAGGTCTTTGAACAGTGTTACTGTGTTACTTTTTTTTTTTGTCTTATTGTGGCTAATGCTGATTTTTGAGAAATTAAGATCTGAGCTTGCTATTAAATTTGTCTTAGGATCGTATAGCTTTCATAAACAGTTGCACTGTCCTTAAGTCTACGTTTGCTTTTCAGAGTATCCCTTTTTTAGCATTAAATCTGAGCTACCGGGGGATGTGTCTGTCATTCCCAGGCATAGAGAGTGTTTTCTGTAACAGCAGTTACCCCATGAATTTATCACTATTAAGTGCTAGTGGAAATAAAGAAGTATCAGTCCTGTTGGTCCAGGCCTGAATTAAAGTAAACTAAGCAGTAAATTACAAATGTTGGATAGCATTTAAGTTTCTTAGAGTTAAAATCCTGAAGAGAATTCATAATGAGAGTTGAAGGTTTTTTGGTTATACCTGACTTTGCCAGCCTGAGTCACCATTTGTAGCTCTATGGACATCCAGAACAGGAACTAAAACCTTACTGAGGAGCTGGTTTGTTCTCACAGGAAAGCTGGGGAAAGCATTTCAGACTTCAGGATTTGTAAACTTGAATGATTTGTTAGGTTCTTATATTCAATTTTGTTTTGTAATAAAGTGCAAATAAAAAAAAGTTGTTTCAGGAGGAGTGAATTCATTTAATTAGTAATGCTTTGTAATGAAACAGAGTAAATTAGCTCCTACATTTGTTTTACTGTGTTTTTCTTTGAAATTACAAAATACCTCCCCTTACAAGTCTTTTTTGGACTCTGTCTAGAAACTAATTTTCAAAAGCAAGGATATTTTTGCCTTAAGAACAGAATTTCCCAAACTGTAAACACACCAAGAAATTTTGATTCCTTAAATTATCTTGTATAAATAAAATTTATGTGGTGAAAAATTCCAGATTAATAATTTTAATACTTTATAAAACTTCCAATGTTAAGGCTTGGTTATGTAACTACTGTCACTGTTAATTATGACATTGCAGTATTTACATCAGTGGATATCGAAGGTGTAATAGTTCCACCAGGAACACAGGTTATCGTGTGTATTCATTTCTTGGGCAATTTAGAGGGCTTTATAGGGTTTGTTTGTTTGCTTTTTTTTTTTTTTTTTTTAATTAAGGGGTAAGAAAGTGTGAGGATTTCTGTTTGGACATAACTCTTAATTTCAAATGCACTGAAATAGAAGATTTTGGGACATTTTACAGTACTTTAACAAAACAATAGCACTGTACACCTATGAGAAGTTCAAAGGGATTGAAAACTTTGGATTGTTCAGGGACTGATAGTTTTTTTTTTTTTTTTTTTTGGTGCCTCTATCCTTAAAGTTATCACCTACAGAGTTGATTTATTGGAAGTATACCACTGTGTGCTTTACTGTTAATATAAGAAATTCTTAGCATCTGACCTTGAAAGACATTAAAGCATATTCTATTTTTACTGATAACACTGAGAATCTGTAGTTTCAAATGCAAATGCCAGCATTTGCTTACGTTTCTTAAATTTGAGATTTACGATTGAAACCTGAAACTTTAAATGTAATTCCTGAGGCTGGACCACCAGATTGATTGTATAGAAATACAATCAATCATATAATAGTAAAATTAATGTATTAGTCTTTCCAAATGTAAGGCATCTCAAAGATCAGACTGAGGGTTTCTCTGTTTGTCTTTATTCTTTCAGTGTCACTCACTCCTTGCCTGTAAAGCCCCTCTTTAATCTACTTGCTCCTCCCCTGTAAGTACATGAACCCATAGCTGTCTTAATGCAGGTTGATTAAAACTCTGCATTGCAAATTAGTCTGTTCCTCAAAATTTGAGTTTTGCTTGGCCTTATCTTAGACTGTGTGATTCTGTTGTCTGCTGGTGGGATTGGCACTGGTTTACATGTGCATTTAATGTTATGCCCATTGTAATTTTTTCCCCTCTCAAACTTTATTAAATAGTACTCTGTCTCCTTGGGATCCCGATGAAAGGCAGGTGGAAAGTGAAAGCATAAGTTCAGGCTCTGGTTATGCAAAAATTAAATCTTTAGTACACTATTATGCTTTTATTTATGACAGTTCCTACGCAAGCAGAGTCAAGAAATAACATGTCAGTGAAGCACACAAATATTTGCACATTCCTGATCTAGTGTGAAGTAGAATGCAATATTTAATTTGTAGTATTTTGCAATATCATTGCTACAGCTTGGTGTCCAGTGATTTTTATAAATCCTTTTATTCAGGGTTTTGTAATACTGTGGAAAGGTTTTTGTGTGGCTCAAACTTGGCGTGGAAACAGCCTCTGTGTCTAATGTATTCTGAACTAAATTAAAAAATTGTTCTTAAGTTACCCATATTTCTCTTAAGTTCATAAAATTAAGCATAAAATTAGCTAGGGCAGTTCCTAAAAGAAAACAGTCTAATAACCTAAACCAGTGATTTTTAGCTTGTAATCTGTGAACTCCTGTAGGTGTAGATTCATTATACACATTATACACACAGTTTTGTACATCTTACCTGGAAATCTTGGGAGAGAAGTTTGTTGTGTTTCTTGATCAATGACTTTTACTAAGTGATGTGAGCAGAATTAAAATTTTTAACTGGGCCTGCATGTTTAAAAATGCAAAAATTTATTTGGGCTTTAATAAATACCTGCAGCGATGCACTGAATTTTGATGGTTCAGTGTTGTGAATACACTGTTCAGGTATTGTGACAAATAAGATTAAATAATTAAACAGATTAGAAGGGAAGTTTCTTGAATTATATACGCTTGTTTTGAAGCAGATCTATAAACAGTCTGTGTAAGAACCAACATCTTCAATATTGTGATCACTGGGTTTGAACAGTACATCATACCTTTCTTTAAAAATACAAAAATCTTTTTTTTTAGTGTCTTGTTGAAATTAAGGTAGTTTCCCTAATATAACTGGTTGACTATCTTAGAACAGTTCTGGGAACTAAATTTCAAGTGTTTGTGTGAGGACATGTCAAAGTAAATTACTGCAAAGTAATTACAGAGGTATGAGATTAATTACTTGATAGCTAAACGAAAAATCACATTTCTCTAAATTTTAAATAAGAAACTTCTAATAATATAATACAATAGAGCATAAATTTGTTTATTTTTACTCCTGTGTGTCAGGTATATGCACCCACCCATCACATGACAAGGGCATTGTGCAGAACATCCATACGGAATTGCAGCCTTCCTGCTGGATAAGGGGAGAGAGAATTCCAGTGTGTTTTGGTGCTGCTAAGGTCATCGTTCTCTTGGTTCTGCTTTAATTTCTCTCCTTAGCATGGAGATTAAAATATTAGGCTTTATTTTGTTTTATTAATAATATATGTAATTAAAAAAAAAGTTTTTAACCTCTTCAGTTGCTCTGGACTCCCTCCTTCCCCTCATTACTGGCACAATAACCGCTTTTCCTGAGTCTTCACCTCTGGTTATTCCACTTTCAACTTCAATCCATGTGGGATTTTTCTTTTAAGAATTTGGTGTTTGTTACAACTAAATTGGAAGCCTATGTGGAAAATATTGAAAGCTAAGCCTGTGCCAAATTTTAGAGCTGGGTTTGTGCACCGCTTGGTAGTGCAGAATTGAATCCTTTTCCTAACTGTATCTGATGGTTATGTAGTGTGTGTGTTATTCTGTCCTTAAAAGGAACTGTGAAATAATATCATGGAGCTATAAAAGGTTTGGGGAGTCTGTCTGCATCAAATTTCTTCAGCTTCAGAAAAGAAACAAAAAGGATTTCCAAACTTTTTCTAACTTCTAGTGTCAGCAAAGTAGAATCTGGTAGTTAAGCTTGGTTCTTTCTGGCTAGGATGGTGGTACAAGTAATAAATGTAGTTAGGGTATGGTTTGGCTTTGGGATACCCTCAACTGATAATGCAAACTTTTTTCCCCAATAACGCATTTAATCAGGATACCATGCATCTTCACTAAACAGAGCTTGGTCTTGCAATTTGAACTTAGCTAGCTGTTGTTCCTCTTTAAAAATATTTAATTTTTTGGTTGTGTTGGTATTCCAGTACATAGACTGTAACCTCCGAAGTTAATGTCGGCTTTGCTGTCAGAATAAATAAGCCAAATTGTTTGAGAAAGTTGAGACAGTGTGGGGTGCCAAACCTTAATTACCGAAGCTCCTCCAGGTTGTATTCTAAAGACTTGCCACCCTAATGAAAAGCTCCTGCACTTCTGTTCCCCAAGGGTGATGGCAAAGGTAAAAACCTCACAAGCAATTACACCCAGGCCAGTTTGCTGAGTCAGGCATCTTCCCCCTGGCAGCAGAACTTCTGTTGTTGGTAGCACTATGTGAATGTATCGCTGAACTGATGGACCCAAACTGTAACACCTCTGATACTACTAGTAGTAAGTTATCATGTTAAGCTGGGCAGTAAAGCCAAGCGATTGCAAATGAGGAAAATCAGCTTGTTATCCTTGAGAGGACAGAGGGATGGTTTATTGATAGGACAGAGGGATGTCTTATTTTCTGAAAAGGATCTTCAGTTGTTATTATACCCTTGGCTGTTAACCTTGTGATTAATGTAGAAGTAACATAGATAAGTACCCACATTAACTTACTAATGAGTTGCCTGCCTTGAGTGATTTGTTGTGGCATCTAACTGCTTCTTCTCTTCCTTCCTTTTTGTCACCCTGCAGTGTTCTGTGCCAAGGTCTTTGTGGCTAGGCTGCTCCAACCTGGTAGAGAGCATGTGCGCACTGAGATGCCTGCAGAGCATGCCCAGTGTCAGATGTCTCCAGGTGCCTTTCTTCTTTCTTGTTGTAAATGTTATGCGTTATGCTGTTGAACATTTGTTAAACTCTCAGGACTCTGTTTAATCGAATTGTTAAGTCTGCTAAATGTTTTTTGTGCATCCTTTTCTGCAATCTTCTACTTAACTGCATTGTAGGAGTGAATCTTAAGATGGCTTTCTGTACAGTAGGCTCTTGCGGGGGGTGGTGAGCTTTTGTGTTTTATTGCCTGTTTACTAAGTTGTGCTATAAGTAGCATAGTTGTGCATGTTGCCTGCTACGTTTTGCTTTCTCATTTAATTTTTTTAAAAAATAATATAATGAGCTTTGCTTTTTCTCTTAAATTGCAATGAACCGACTAGCCTGTAATACTTGTGTGATTTAATTTAGAAAGGATAAGCTTTTTATTTTCTATTAAGCGTGATCCTGGTTATAGCCTTACATTACAGTTGTTGCGCATGTTTGAATGCAGAATAGTTAGCATGGAGTCCTGCAGATCTTTGGGTTACTTTGCTAATGTAGCTTTTAAAAACTGAAGAACAAGGGATGGGGGGCTAACTCTGCATAGAAGGCCACTAAATCTCAAGTTCTCTGTTGTTTTTCTTCTAGTAAGCTGTTGAAGCTGAGCCTGCATAATTTATAGATGGGGGAATTTCTGCTGTTTCTTCACTGGTTTGGGAGGGATTGAATATGATAAAAATGGAGATTTTTATATCAGTTAACAATTTTGAACTCCCAGGATACTTACCTTGGAAAGAAAATGCAGAACGTGTAGTAACTGTGGGGCACTTCCTAAAGTGTGTTAGAATGTAAAATTTTTAGCAGAACATAACTATTATTTAATTTTTAGTGTCTTTTATAACATAATAGCATTATTCAGTGATTCAGTCTTTCATGTGTACAAGATGAATAATTAAAAGAAATTGCTTTTGTGCATGAAAACTATAACAAATTGAGTTTTGTTTGCAGTCAGTCCATTTGAGTTCATTAAAAACAGCAAAATCTGTATATTGAATTGAAATAATACTAAACCTATTTATTATGAACACTTCTTTTCTTTCTGTTACAGTTACTATTATGGTTTCTGTTACAGATACTGTCCAGTATATGTCAGTAGGTACATAGTAGTTAACTGTAAATTGACAAGGTGAAAGCTCAGACCAGGCTGGGTGGTAGATTAATTGATGCAGAATACATTGTATTACAAACTTCTGTGGTACTATTGGTTACAGGATAAAACACAAACCAGTTTGTTCATAAATGTACTGCTTTATACACAAGATTTTTGTAAACCTGTTATCACACAGATGTGGTCTCATATCTAATTAAGAACTACAGCTAATGGAGCTGTTATGTCAGGATGTGTCACTTTGAAAAGTTTCTCAAACCTGTGTTGTTTTCAGGAATTCTTACAGATCTGTCTGCCTTCATGAAAACCACATTGGAAGTACCAGTTAATTTGTGTAGGCGTTTTGTTCCATGTACCTGTAGGAATTTAACAATCAGAATATTTTTAACTGTATAATAGTAACAGCTAACAGGCTTAACAAATTTTAGTAATGAAGTACATCACTGCGAGGACGACCATGTTCTGTAGGCTGGTGGGATTGCTTTGAAGCTCTTCGAGCTCAGTGCATAGAAAGAAACAATTTTATGTATCCAGGCTGTTGTACTTCAGGAGTAACTGAGGAGGGATTTCACCAGGGTGTTTGCCCCTTCCCATGTTGCAGTGCTGGTGCTTTTCTGCTGGCTGCACCCTCCTGATGAGTGGTTTGGAGAATAAAAGAGATAACTGTCCTAAGCGGATACCTGTGAGTCACACTGTTTGGTAAGGTGTAGAGAGAGCTTTGTTGATTTAAGGTTTGTTTCAAAATGAAGGCTTTTCTTAAAAAAAATAAAATAAAATAAAATCTGATTTATGTAGAACTGCAACCAGGAGTAAGAAGTTTTGAATGTTTTAGAAGCATCTGTGGGAGATATAAAAAAAAAAAAAAAAAAGTTTCTCCTTTCAGGCGTGTGACTCAATGATGCCCAAAGGGGAACTTGGAAGTGAAAGTGGCACCAGCTGCTTTTCCTCATTTTTAGTTTTTGGTACCATGATTTGCCTTTGATTCTTTCCTGAGCTATAAGCCCAGAGGTAAAACCAGGTAGGGCATACATGCTAGGAGGTCTTAATTCTGTAGCACACATTCAATTAACGTAATGATAATCAAGAAGAAGTTTAACAAGGGAAATAGAGAAGTCCTTTGATTCACAGAAGCTATCTGGGAGTTGTATCTGTTATCTCTGTGTGTTGTATGTGTAGGGTGATTAGTGAGTGGACCAGAAAGAAGGAAAAAACCTCTAGTCTTAAATCTGGAGCCTTGTAGAATTTCTTCAGGAATCTCTTATTTAGTCTTAGTGCTTTTTCAAACATTCTGGTTTCAAGAGCAATCTGCCATCAGTCTAAAAGAAGAAAGCAGAGATTAGGTTTACTCTTGAGTTACTCTTTCCATGATGTTAGCAGACATAAAACCTAACTAGACTCTTCTAAAATCAAGCTGTAACATTTAAGCAAATATCCTCTGATGCCAGTGGATTGGAGATGGTGTTCCGATTCTCCACAGTGAGTCTGGTTTTGTATTCTCCGCTTTTTCTCACGTAGTAAAATAGCTTCATAGTTCCTGTAGTTTACTGGAGAAACATTTACTTTCTGCATTCTATGAGCTGTTTGCAAATGGAGAAGAGAGATCATAGAATCATAGAGTAGTTTGGTTGGAAAAGACCATTACAATCATCTAGTCCAACCATAAATAAATTAGATAAATTAGTTTATTAAAAAATATTTGTTCCCGTTTGTGGTACTTGTAGTCTGCTCTCATTTATTCTGATTTTCAGTGTGATTAATATTATTTGGAAATAAAGTCCTTGATGCTTATTATCACTTGTTATTGTTGTATTGCAAAACATATATTAAATGCCAGTTCATAATACTTGAAACTACTTATTTTTAGCTACTTAATTATCTTTAATAATGTTTTTGTACCAAGAAGCTTACCATTATGAACACACTTGGATTCAAATAGCTACTGTTTTCATCCTGTCTTTGATAGGGATTTGACTGCAAGATTAAAAGCCTACTGGTCTCTTATTTAGGTGTTTAGAGAAACTGGTTCTGTTACCAGTTGTGTAATGCAGCCATATGGATACATCACCTTCCATAGCTTCATTCTGGTGAAGCATTGTGGTGGTTTTGAACGTATTTTGTCTCGCTGATTTGGGAAATAGCTCCAATGGCACTGTCATGCAGTGAGAAACATCCGGTGTTCTCAGTTCTGTAAGTAAACATCTCCAGTGTGAATTGAAGACTAATCATTAAGCAGCAGAAGATAAGTACTCAAATGTCGCTTTGAATTATGCGTAATGTAGGATGTGATGAAATAATGATAGGGAAAAAATTATTGGATAGATGTAATGAAATTAACCTGGTAACCAAATGCTACTCAGCCAACTCTTTCTTCCTTCTATTCAGTTACACTTTTGCTTGACTTTTCTTAGAGATCATTATATCTCTCTTCTAAAACTCTTCTTAGTTTTTTCTTGCTTATTTAGATGCCTCCCAACATGTTGGGGTTTTTTTACACCTTTCCATTTATTGTCCTTAAAAATATCAGCTTAATTCTCTGTAGTGTCCTGCTCTTCCTTTTATGTTCACACGTAGGGTATGTAGCTTGGAAGTTTTAACAGAGCACTGATTCACTGCAGGAACAATAAACTTCTCACTTCCAGAGCTTCCAATGTGAGAAGTCGACTTGTTCCTCCAGAGGCCAGATCGCACAAGTAATGTAGTGGCTTTCTCAGGCTTGAAGCTACCCCGACTCCTCCCAGCCTGTTTGCCCCAGCAATCCATAGGCTTCACTTAGTCCTTTAGCCTTGACTCCTGCACAGTGGGATGTCCAACTCTATAGATTTTCCTTGATCTGCATTTTCATTCTTACACCACGTGTCCTGGTGATGGACAAGCAGTAGGAAGGTGACATTGACTTAATTCTTGCCAGTATCGTTCCTACTTATAGATTAAGACAGGAATGTATTGATTTTCTCTCCATAACTGGAAGCTGTCTTCACAAAAATGTGGTCTTAAAAGCCTTTTGCATTGGACAATTCATAATTTATTACTGTTCAGAAGAGGTTATTATTTGCTAGTGGCAAGTGGAGTTCTGGAGCATTAGGTTTTTAATATTTATTCATTACAAGAGCATTCCCTGTGAAGGAAATTACTTGTTAGCAATAAGGAATCTCAGTGGTATCACAGCTGAGCTGAGGCACAAAGGAGGAAGTTTATCTTTCTATTTATTGATAAGATACAATTTAGCATTAACTTAAGCTTCTATTTGTTACTCTTTACTAATTTTGAGCTTCTGTTGGTTGATGTTTCTGTTTCTGATACCAGAAAGAAGGACAACAATGGAAACTAGTTAGAAAAAATTGTATTTGAAAACTAAGGATTCCGATTTATTGACATGAAAACTTCATCATCCTTTTTTCACAGTATGCATTCAAACACAGACATGATGCAGTGTTCTTAAAATGACGAGTGCAGTAGATGCTTTCTGCTAAAACCTTTTCCTATGGTGCATGAAATCAGAAATCAGAAAATGATTAATAACCTGTCACTGCATAGTCTGCATCCTTTTGAAAATGTTATTCTTCTATGCAGCTGTTAGAATGAGTTGTCATAGTCAGACAACTGCTTTGCTTCTTCTGTAAGGTTTGAAGTAATTTACAGATACTTCTTTGACATGTTTTCTGGTATTTGCCTCAAAACAGTGGGACTGTTACCATTTCTTTTTGGAAACAGTCCAACAGGTCCATTAAAAAGAAATGCATATTTCTTTAAAGGAACTGAATGTTCTCTCCGATATCTGAAATATTTGTGTTTCCCCCTCTATTTTAAACAGACTTATTTCTGAGACAGAAAGCTTTTAAACTAAGCATAGTGTTGTAGAAGCAGTTGAAGATATCCATGCAATGGGCCTGTTGCCATTTTGTGCAGTGAGATGGCCTGAATTGTACATTGTAGATCTGATGTAAAGATGTCCAGTTTTCTCTCTGTTAATCAGCAGCAGTGCTTCCCGGTATTGTTTTTTCTGGCTGAAGCTGGAGTTTCCTCTCAAAATTAATAGCAGTTCGGATTTTGTTTTCAGTAGTTTCTCATAATGCTTTTTAAAATTTAGTTCTTAGTATGTGTGTGCTTCATACTCTGAGGACTGATGTGACAGCTCAATTTAGTGTTAGTTGCATATATTGCGAGTATTTTGCAAAGGGTAACACTGCATTTTACCTTCTCCCCCTGCCTTGTGCTCCAGTGCTTGGCCGTCTTGGTTGGTCTCCACCAGACCCCGCTCCAGTATCCCAGTGTGTTTCTTGTAGTGGAGTGCCCAAAACTGGGGCTGGTACTCTGGCTGCAGTCTCATGAGAGCCAGGTATGGCTCTGACTGCAGTTTCCTATGGTGACAGCAGCTTGTTGTGGTGCTTCCTGATGGTGTCGCCATGGCTTGTTGCTTGGTCTGGACACCAATAGGATAAGTAAATGTACAATGCAGGGAATGTTTTGGTTTGGTTTTTTTTTTTTTTTCTAGGCATGATTTATTATCTGAAGGAAGGTGTTATGATAAGCCCTTTTTTCAGTCATCCTTTGTGTATCTGACTGCTTTCAGTTTTATGACTGTAATTGTTAACTAAGCCTCTTCTTTCTTAGAGGCAAGAAGAGAGATCTTCTCTTTATTGGGTCAATTCATCTTGTTTATTTTTAAGTAGAAGAGAGTGGTTACTTACTAGATTACTTTAAACTTCAGCTAATGAGCTAATATTGAGCTGCGAACCAGAGCTCTTCCTCTTTAGTTTCCTTAGCGGAGGAGCAGAAGTGTGTTCTCTGATGTCAGAAGACAAGCAAATGCACTAATTATCTGTAAGTTTTGGTTCCTGATGTACATCAGTTGCTTGTAGCTGACTGTGGCTTTAGCCGAAGGGGTCTGGCTGTGCTCCTTCTGGTCTGTGGTAAGCGTGCAGCAAATGGTGAGTGTGGGCTGCGAGGTGAAAAGCAGCCTGCGCAACCGCTTTGCAGGTCAGGGTCACCTGCAGTGGCCTCCCCAGGCAGGGGCTGGTTAGTGCTGCCAACCACTAACCTTTCTGCTTGCGGGTACAGCCTTTTGCTGGTGTAAACATCTATATTCATATGAGTGCTTTTTTTGGACTTTGTTTTCATACATTTTTAGAGAGCGCTAAGGATCACACACTTCATCCCCAAGCTGCAAGCTTGCTTGAACAGAGGAGTGACTCCTTGCAGGAGCCTGGTTCTCTTTCTAGAGAGCTTTTCAAGTTACTTCACCTGTGGCTGTTAGTGGCTGGGCAATCCTCTCACCGTTGGGTTTTTTCTTTTTTCAGATGTTGCTGATATTCAGAAGTTAGTAATTTACTTAATCAATAATCTTTATGACAGAGATTAGGAGGAAGTGGTGATGTGAATCCCTCTTGAGATACTTCAGTAAGCTGCTGTCTGCTGCAGAAGGCACTTCTGTACGTAGGAAAAGTAACGTGAGCTTAGGGATCCGGTCCTTATTCCTCTGGGTGACTTGCTAGCCTGCCTTTTGGTAGTGTTTCTCTCTTGTAGCATGTGAAGATCACAATCTATCTTCTCAGTCTGGGAAGGGTATGTCCCTAAGGAGACAAGTACATTTCTCCATGATGGATTAATGTATCAACACCAGATACTAGACCTTGCCTCGGTAAATCCAGGGCCATTGCTTATAACTGCAACAGATGAGTGTAATTTCAAATGTAAATTTATGTTCCTCAGAAAAGCTAACACAGTCACACTAAGCTTAATATATTTCATAGGTAGCAGGCAGCAGCTGTGACTCCTGATACCTCTTATGATCCATCTGCAGAAGACTATGTTTTTGAGTGGAGTGATTGTGTTAGCCACACCTTTGTGTTTATGCTTTCTCAGCCTCCTTTGGAAAAGAGGAATTTTTTTGCTCTCTGATCCTGTTATGCTGTAAATAAATTTGCTAGGTCATGTGCCTTGCACTCTGCCTGCCTTCTAGTCATGCCATGCTTATGCTGAGAGAGAATTAAATCTTTCTTAGGGGAGAAGGAAAGCAAGGCAGTCTGTTCTGGGTATATTTGATATAGTCTTCTTCCTTGCAAGTGTTTGATCTATTTCCCATGGAAGAATTTTTCAAGGAAAGGGAAAAACATAATCAAATATTTCCCATTAACATTGAAATTATATTTGTGCCATGTCTTTACACAGCACTGTCAGACTTTTTATTAGAAACATCTCGGGCAGGAGGATCAAATCCCTTGCTTGTGGGTAATTAAGTAGGAGTCTTGGTACCAGCTTTAGTAATGATTCCACTCTTAAGAGTCATCATTGTCATGACATTTATTCTTTCAGTGTGAAAAGTTCCTGGGGTACTTAACAGGCAGGCTGTTCCTAGGTTTCCCTGGGCCTCCTTTATTTGTGTCTGATGAGCAATCCAAGTGTAATTCTGTACACTTAAACTCAGGTTGCTAGAGCAAATGTAATCTGAAAGTCTCAAGCTTATATGTAAGCATGTGTTTTGGGAAAAAAATGATAAGAATTAGGCCAAATGACTCTTATTTTAATACCTGAATAGTAAAAAAATTCAGGGTGCCTGCTGCTAAGTGATTGTCATCATTCTGCTGTAGAGACTTTTATATTGTCCTGCAGCATCTATTCAATAAATTATTTTTGAGCCCTGCTAACTTCAAAGTTAGCTTTCAGTGCAGCTTGTCAGAAGCAAAAGCCCTTTCAGATTCTGGATCAGGCCACAGAAACCAAAGCTGGCACTTTGTATAATGCTATCGCTTTGTTCAGAAGTAAAAGAAACATACAGCAATTTTCCTATTGAAATAACATCAAACCCAGCTGTCTTCAGAAAGTCAGGAGATGATTGCTGGCACACTGCGGTGGTCACAGCTTTGGTTTCAAGGCTTCGTTGCACAATATCTTGGTTTCAGCTGTCCCCTGCCTTTCCGAACCGCTGCCCCATGCAGCAGCGTGCCACCGTTCATTTACGCCACTAGAAGATGTTGTGCTGTAACGTAAAGTCCGTCACTGATGTGATACAGATTAAAAATAATCTTCCAAAAAGAGGAACCCGAGACATTGGGCAACTGTTCCTCCCATTCTCAAATCCTTGTCTGTAGAGTCTTATAATGATGTGCTTTTGATATTAATCAACCGTATCTTGAAGTTGCGGGGGGAGAAGTGGTGCTGGCCTTACAGGTCAGGAGCATTTAGACATCCATTATATAAACCATGTGAAATCTAAATTATGCAATTGCACAGTCCTTTTAATACCTCGATAAAATCAGCACTTGAATGCAGTGTCTGGCTAAGCCCAGGCAAGGCTGTGTGGATATTTGAAAAAATGATTTGGGTATGTTTTTAACATCTTGTATTACTGAAGGCTTTTTTCTTTAGCTGAAGTTAGTCTGCAGCCTTTTTTGAGATAAGGTTTTCTCTAGGTTTTTGGTTGCTTGGATATCAGCAATTACAAAACCACACTGAAATTGTGTGTAAGCAAAAGACTGTGTTTCAGACCATTAATGAGTGATTAGGATTTCCTGAATAGTTATGATGGATTGATACAGTTTCATGAGTTGCCAAATCTGGAATATGTTGCTATGCATCTTTGGGGGAAAAAGCTGGACTTACAACAGCACAGGAATCTCTCGGAGTAGCTGACTGGTTTTAAGGCTTTATTTTTATTGAATATTTCATTGTGGTGGCTTCTCTTTCTGTATTTCTTTTGTGTGAAAATACCTTCTATTTTGCAAAAGACAAATAATTGAGGGTTGCTGCAATTTTGTTATTTCAGACCCCTCAGTGTTTTTGAGTAACCATTTTATAACTTTGTCCTGGTTTAGCGAGACCACCACAAACTTTTACAGAAAAAGCTTGTAGAGCAGCCTCTTCAAAATCTGGTTAAAGTTTTGCTGATCTTTGGGGAAGAGCAAACACCAAAGAATGAGAATAAACTGGTGGCCAGGGAAGGCAAGGAGGGATGTAGAGGAAGAAGTGCCAGAATCTGCTCTTAGAAAAATTAGAGAAAATGCTTGGAGGAAAGTATTGAATGTTTCACTGAAGCTTATAGCTTCTTTTGGTTCTCCAGTCCTAGTGTATTAGTATTTAATGCCAGTGAATTTGTGGCTGTGGGTTTGTCATTGTTTGGAGTTGCTTATTTTTAAATGATTCTTCAGTTCTGTCTGCTTTGATATATGGTATTTGTGTTGGTTGCTCAGTCACTTTTCTCAAGCTGCAAGTACATGTCTGCTGCTTCTCTTCCTTCTGTTCCATTTTACTGTTTTGCTCAAGGGTTAAAGGGCTGCAGATCTTTTCTGTATATTAGAGGAAGGAAAAGGTGATAAGCAGCATGCATGTATTAAGCAGTAGTGGATATGAGAAAAAAATTGATCAGGTTTTGAAAAAAATGGCTTAATGATTTGGATCTTTAAGTGGCTGCAGCATCTGTATTTCTGATGCCTGTTTATGTTGCATCCTACATACAGCTTTTTAGACACCTTCATGTTGAGGGTTGTCCCTGTTTTCTGGCCAGCATGTTGAGGTAATGAAGTTTGGCCAGACCTGGTTTCATGTGGAACTAGCAGCAGAGATCTGAACCTAAATTCCCTCTGGGAATCCAGGAATAACCCTTGAAATATTTTAACTTTCTACCAGACAGCCAAGTTGCAAATGTAGTTAATCTTAACACAGGCTAATCTGGTTTTGATGAATCTAAAGTCATCTCATTACTCGCTTAGCCTGAAATTTGCTTCTGCGATGTTACTTGTCCTGCCTTTAGTCTGAAATACTGTTAATGGGCTTACTAATTGCGTAAGGGAGAGGGGTGTGCTTTCTGCCTTTGTTTACCCGTGGACATAATGCAGATGAAAAATGTACAATTTACAGCTTTTGTACCCAGTGCTGTACAGTGTGAAGTGGGATTGGAATTTTGCCTTGCACCTGACTCGGGGTGTCCACACAGTGCAAACACTTTTGGAAGTGATACTCCGTTTGAGTTACTGGGGTTGTAGGAGGTGTGTGTAAGCTGGTTCAGGGCTTGGAAACATGAGTGCTGATGGATAGTGTGTTGTAGAGGGATGCATCAGTTAATGCATCCGTTAGCTCTAAAATGTCTCAGCTGCTTATGCAGTCCTTGAAGTCAGCTGCTGTTTGTGTGCTTAAGTTCCTTGGTTAAAGTGGTTCTGATGGATGTACTAATTTCAGCAGTCAGCAGTGAAATGCAACTTTCTAAATAGTTTATTTTCCTTTTACCAGTCCTATAAATTAACAGATGAGTGAATGTGAAGCGGTTTCTTTGCATCTGCATGGGAAGGAGGAAAAGTTGTTATAATCTTTAGCCCATATTTTCCCCTCAAATTTTAATTTTTTACTCTTTTATATAAGAAATAAAAGCTAAAGAGTGACTTTTTATTTACCAGGTATTGAGACAGTTTCTAAGGTAGCAAATATTACTTGGTATTTCCATTATACAAAAGAAATAAAAAAAGTTTGACATATCTAATCCTCCTGACTGCCTAACAAAATCCAATTATTTAGCGTAGCTTTTGGTATAGTTGTAGATGTTGTAGATGCAAATGGTCTGAACAGATCTGTAGCAGGGGACAACTGTCCATGATACAATGGAAGCTCTGAAATTGTGTTGCATTTACTTCAGTAGTTTTAGTGAGTTCACTGTATAGGTAACACAATTTGAAGTTTCTTTCTAGTCTTAAATGTGCAGAGGAAAAAAAAATTTTAAGCTGTGATTGAGATTAGAAGTGCAAATAGGCTCTAGGTTTATTTGGAAAAATAATTAGATGAACCATTAGCAATATTGTTAGTGCAAAAACAATAATTGTAATTGTAGACAAGAACTTCAGGTAGCTTCTCTTAATTAAAAATAAATAAATCGGAAAATCAATGCCTTGCTCCTATTGTCTGTGTACCTCTCAACAGCCAGTTTGTCATAGCCATATTTGATGTAAACATTTTACTGTTAAAATTGTTATTTGTGGGCAGAAAGAATTTATCTTTTGGGGTATTTGTACTTTAGAGTTGTGAAAGCTAATTCAGAAATGTTTTAAGAAAGTGATTGCAACCGTCTGCAGCCATATCAGTGATAAGCCTGATGATTGCTTTACTATACTAATTAAATATTAAGATTTTTTTCTGCTCTGGCCAAGAATGTGGGTTGCTAATGTAGTGCACGCATACCGTATCTGCCAGGAAAGGCTGAGTGACCATGTAGTTAAAGCCATGAATTGAGACAGCTGAAAAATGAGCAACACGTGTAAGCTGAAGGTAGAATTAAACCCACTATTAGGCTGGGAAAACGATGCAGAAACCAGCTGGTTAGAAAATAAAGCCAGTTTTCATGTAAAGTGAAGCATGATCAATAAGCCTCAGGTGGAGCATTGCAGTAGGACTTGCTGGCTGCCCCTTACTACTGGATGCTCTTTCACAACCTAAGATGGTGATGATTTTTTTTTTTTCCCTCACCTACCACCTTGAGCTGAGCAAGTAGGCACTATGGAAAATGTTACAGCAAGGCTTAACATAGCCCCCAAACCTTGCCTAGCTGAATTTAAAACTGCGTTTGCCATTTTTTTTAGTTAGCTTGTTCTGCATGAAACTGGTACTTTCAGTTTTGAGGGGTAGGTGAAAAAAGGGAAAGTGGTTTTTAAAAAAGAAAAAAAAAATATTTTGAGGTTTCAACATTCAGGAAAATAGTTTGCATGATGTGCAAATTTTGTGAGCCTTCATGCTTCAGTACTCAGAATGGCACAGGGATGAGTCATCAAATTGCTACAATTACACAATTCAGTATTCATTGTCCTTGTAAATACAATATATTAATATAGGATGGATCTAGGCAGTTTTTGATTACTGACTCTTTACTCCAGACACTCAGAAAATTAAATGAGAGTTAGGGTGTGTTTGAAACAGTTACGCAAGGAATATGTTAGGTATAATCCCGCAGTACCTGTTGAGGTAAGCCTGCTCCTAAGAAGTAATAAACGATTACATATTTACAAAAAAAAACCCCAACCACGGAGAACTTGAATTGGCTGATGGATCAAAAGCATCCTCCCCATCTAATTTTAGAAACTATACCTGCTGCTGAAAACACTGGATGTCTCTTGGGATTGCAATAATTGTTTTTTGTTTTGTTTTTTTTCTAGTGATGTCTGTTGGCTGAGTGGAAATACAGGCATGCTTGGAAATAGCTGGTAACATGAACAAAAATAGCACATTTTTTTGTTTGTTGATTATTACATCCTAAATTGTTAGTTTAGTCAGTGAATATATATATATATATTTTTTTTTAATACTAATCTTTATGAGAATCTGTATTACACTATTTGTGAAGCTCTAAAAGCCAGCAGGGCGATTTCACTGTTACGGTACTTACTCCATCAGCAGTTGTGCTTTGCAGGTTGGGGTATAAATTAACAAATTAATTGCTCTGCTGGGTAGTTTCGGACTGCAGAGCTTTTGGTGGTGGCACATCCTTGTGAGAGGCAGTTGCACGCACAAACTGCAGTCAGACTCTGACAGTCAGAGCCCTTGCTTAGTGTTTCGTAGAATTGGATCAGAATAGTAATTCTGAACTTCTGATGATTTTCCTGTATAATTTCATTTTAAAAACAGGTTATATAGTTTAGTCTTCTCTGGACACAACCTATGCTGATCTGAGTTCTGAGATTAACTTAATGTTAAGATAGATGTACTGAATATTAAGACATACACGTTTACGTATTTATAGAAGATCAGCAAAATAATTTTGTAATGAGGTTAAGGTGAAGACTGATACTTTAGAAACAAAGTTAAAATAGTGGTACTGATTGCCGTTCATCAAAGCATTAGTGATTAAACAAGATAACCTGTTTAGTAGCTGCTCATGTTCTTTTGAACCTGAAAAAATAACTGGTTTGGAACATTTATGTGAAGAATAACTAGATTTTCTTTCTCTGAGCAGAGAGACAGGAGAAACCAACTGTTGGTTTTGGGGGATTTACTGACCTGGACAAATCTTCCTTAAAAATAGGCCCTTGAGAGGTGTCAAACGGGGTATGTAAAAGCATTAGGTATCTTTTAAAAACATCACATCTACAACTTGTGGTCAAACTGTGGTGTTTTGTTTTTAGAGGCTTTAAACATAAACTGGATAACTGTCTGCTGGTACTGAATTTATCTGATCTTCCTGTAAACTCCTTGGTGGTTAGTCAGAGGCCAAATAAAAATGCCGCCTTATTTTCAGTATGAGAGGTTTTTTTTCTAATTTTGCCTTTAGCTGTTGGATCTCGGTAGACTCTTTTAGTATTTCCAGTATATTTTTGTTTGCATTTCCAGCAATAACTACACTAAAATAAAACCTGGCAACTGGGAGAATAGCTAACTAGGTAAGAAATGAAGCGTATTGAGCTGAATTTGTGCAGATCCCTAATGCTTACATAAATAGTTTAAGCTGAAACAAGCAGTTACTAATACAGATGTCAAATATAGACATGTCCATGGTCAGCAGAGTTAACTTTCGAGTTAGAATCATAGAATCATAGACTGTCTCAAGTTGGAAGGAATCCATGAGGATCTTCCAATCTAACTCCCTGCTCCTTGGAGGACTACCTAAAACTAAACTGAGTTTAACTTGATGAACCTTAGTGCTTTGTTTTCAAAGTGCTTTATAGTGACTGTGGCAGTGTCTACCATCAGATATTTTCAGAAACTCTTTATTTGGCCATGAGCTCTGTTTTCTGCTTTTCTCAAGGAATTTTTGTTTTTTTCTGCATAAAGATGTCATTATCTCACTACACTTAAAAAAAAAAAAAGTGTATTTTATCTTGTTATGTAATTAATGGAGAACTATTGCAAATAACCGCTTCTACAGGGAATGTGAGTGAGGTTAAACCATAGCTGGAGGTATATTGTTACTGTCTTCTTTGTGAAGCCAAACATCTTTATTGCTCAGATTTTAATAACTGTCCATACCTTTTTATGCTTACTACTGTGAAAGGGGAACCTTTTATGTCATGCCTATGGGTGTGCTTCTGAAGAACTTTGTTGAAGTGATGAGTCTTTGCAGTGGTTAGGATAAGCACACTTTGTCAGTGACCACCTATTTCTGACCTGACATTTGGAAGCACTGTAGTATTTCTGCATTTCTTTGCAGATGGGTATATATTTGAGGGATGTGATAAGTAAGGGATTTGGTCCCTTTTGTGGGAAGAGTTGATTGGCATCCTGTGCAGTTTAAGTTAGTGGTTCTCCAACTTCATTTAATCTTTGTGGTACAGTATATTTTTATTGTCTCTCAGTAGTTAAAAGAAGAAAATCTCCTTCTGTCCCTGATCAAGTATCAGGATGTTAATAAACACTGTTTAACAGGTTCCTGGATTAGAAAATGGTGACCATTACATCCTAGGGAGAGGCTTGCATTCATTTTGAAATATTTTAAGCCATTCAGGGTTTTCTGTCTGTATTAAAAGCAGGGAGCCATGCGGAACACATGCTTATCACTTTTAGATGGTAAAGATGGTTACCCAGCTTTCTTCCTTACTGATGTGGTCCAGTTGTCACACAGGATGGTGGATTCCTTTCCTCCTCTGGAGGATGAAAAGTATAATTAATACCTTCATCAATCCTTGTGCTGGCAGAGCTGGTTTCAGAAGGCAAGTTGAGTATACAGAGCTCAAGCTTAATCTGCGATGCTTGACTTCAAGATATCCAAGTATGTATTAGTTATTTTTTTATAATTTCTTCAACTTCTCTGAAGTCGGATGTAGACTTGATTTGTTAAAGGAGATTGGAGCCTGTTTAGCTGAACTGTTTTGATTAGTTTTGCTTATTTTCTAATTTTAACTGATGTTTCCTGGTATCATTTCCATTGAGTGGGAATTTTATCAAAAATTAGATTTGTAAAGATTTAGCTTGGTCTTTAACTCAGATGAGAATTACAGGTGTAGTCTGAAGGGTAGTGGGAAACAAAGTTCTTGCTTTCTGTTGCTTTCTGTTTCATTATAGCTGAAAATGTAATAATTGAAGACTGCTGTTCTTTTTTTCAAGGTAACACAGCTATTGTCTAGTTTTGTCCATCCATTCTTTGTATCCTGTGAATCCGTTCTTTGGGGATAAGTTTCTCATTGAAGAAACATAGCAATGTTGTCTGCCTTGCTAGGTACTACTCCTGCAACTTGGGTGTCTTGTCCCAGTTCCCAGGATTACTGCTATCAATTCTGTAATTGCTCTTTCGATACTGGAACTAAAACTGGGTTAAAGAACAAAGCTGCACTGTGCTATTTCTCTTCAGAGTCTAAGTGACTTCAGAGTCTAAGATTAAGTGACTAAAGGCACTCCCAAGTCTTGAAGCGTGGTGCACACCCAAGCATTACCTGCCTATAGCTAACAGAACTCTGCTAGAAGTCTGGTTAGCCTGTGCAGGTTTGATTGATAGATTTCTGCTAGAAAAGTTGCAGCTTTTTTTCATATATCTCATGGACAAGATGAACTTTGCAGGCTGAGTGCCATTCATCTACAGAAAAACTTTGGTACTTTTGCACCTAACATACAACCATACATATATGGAACTATTATGTTTGAGATGCTATTTTTAGTTGCTACCTGGTATCAGAGCATCTTAATTGAAACTGTGCTTTATGAAGTTTTATAATACCTACAAAATGTTTGTCTTTCATGGTTGGCATCAGTCATGGCTGTTTTTATTTTGGAAGCTTTTAATAATCTCCGAAGGAAATGAACTTTATGTAATTTTGCTTGTCAGTACCTCTTTCTCCCCAAGTAACTTTGGAACCTGTTTGCTATGTTCTTCTGTATCTCATAGAAATCCCGAAGAGTTGAGGTGCTGTGGAGCAGAAAGACTAAAGAAAGCTTGAAGTTACTGCAGAACTAGGCGAGGAGTATGGGATGCAAATCTTCAGGAAACAAACTTTTAAAATTCTACAGCTTGCAGAGCAATTTGTAAATTTTACTGCCATTGCTGGTTTTATTGTTAGTGAAAATAAAGACAGAGGCTTTTCTCAGTGTAACTTTATTCGCTTGGGTTATAAGAACTATAAGGCAACGGAAAAATCTATGCTTAGACCCATTGTTATCACTTTGCTATTGCTGCCATTCCCAGTAGGGGATGGAGAGCGCTTATTCCAGGCTGACTAATTAAGGAATGACAGCTGGTTGGAAATATCATTCTACTTTTGCAAGAGCTGTGAGCAACTTAACAAGAATTTCTGGAAAAAAATGAACTTACAAACAGGATTAATTGACAGTATTCAGAAGCTGAGCTTCCACTGTGAGAAGCTGCTAGAGTTTTGTTGTGGGGGTAAAAAAAAAAAATCAAGCCTGTTCTTTTAGAGTCTGCAGATGGAGGTCAGTCATATTGCAGGGCTCGTGACCTTGCTGGAGCAACTGAATGAGAGCTCATCTCTCACATCAGGTCTTGATGCTGTTCAGCAGCGGAGCTGCAGGGAAACAGAGTGGAGTCCGTCTGAAATCCACTTTAAAGCTGCTTGGGAAAACTGTGGAGGCAGCCAGCACGGTGGCTTTCTGTAGAGGGTGAGTGCGGTAAACAACAAGGTGCAGGATGAGAGAAGGGAGCAGCGTGATGAAGAGGAGAGTTGAACTTGTAGATGCCTATCTTCCTTCTTGCACAAGAGCTGGAGGCCTTCCTGAGCAAGGACGAGTTACATCAACTGTTAGGAATTTTGAAATTCTTCTTTTGCCAAGTGCTGTGGATGTACAGCACAGATTAGAGTTGTCTAATTGCTTCTTCCAGACAACAGGACAGGATCCACCCGGTCATCTTTTAGTCTTTAGTTAATAGGCTAAGTGATTTAGAGACACAGTAGAGTCTTGAGTTATGATGTATGTAATCTGGGGAATGACCCCCAAAATTACGTGTTTAAGACAGAAGTAGAGTGAATTTACTAGGAAGAGAATATATTGGGAAACAAGCTATGTATTTGGGAGCAGACAGGGAAAGAATGAAGGATTAAAACCGTCAAGCTCTAAAATATAGTATGAAAAAGTGGAGTAAGTTTAGGAAAAGAGAGAAAACAAATAAACACTGTAATAGGTACCATTAAATGAATGCATCTGCCTACTTCCTGGTTAAATACATAAATACAATGTTAAATTTCCTGCCTAAAAATCAATCCGTGTAGTCTGCCCTCACATTCATGGCCCAGACGTTGAGAGGACATGGAAATAATCTCTCAGCAGCAGCACTGCTTGTGCCACGTCGCCCGCTTGTGGGTCTAAGACGTTGTCATCTTAGCGAAGACTGTGCTCTGATGCTCTGAAGGAAGAGCGACAAGTGGAGAGGGGCCAGAGAAATGCAGTCCTCCTGCTTCTCCCTTCTATTGGTGGACATGCCAAGGATGTAGCATCTCCCTAGAGCCTGCTACCCAGTTTTCTTTACCTGGGCAGCAACAGAGGCACAGTAGAATTGAGTAGGTGCACACCAAAGGCAAAAATCTGCTCTGGAATTAATAGCCTACTGTGGAAGTCTGGTCATTTTGGTGAAGGTTGTGTTCTTGCACACTTTGTGTTCCTGTGCTGCTGTGCTATAGTTATAATCTGTTCCTAGGATGAAAAGACATAACATTTAGGAGGCAGGTCTTAGTCTACATCCCAGGGAAAGTTAGCAGTGATCTCTGAGATGTTTCCCAGTAAAGGAGCAGAAGAAAGCAATGGCAGAGTCTTGCCGTGACTACTGAAGGAAAGTTAGGTCGGGGCTAAATTGATACAATGTGGGTTTTTTGCTGAATATGTTGACTCCGTTCTCAATCAGCGTTCCTGTTCCGTGCTCTTAGCACACAGGATCGATGCATATATTTGTGTTTCATCTGCAAAAGGGGATGAGATGTTCCTTACTCATTTCAGCACATAGTAATTGAAAACACTGTTAACAACATATAGTTGCTATAATGAGTATATTTACACATTCAAATTTTAAATAAAGGGAAATAAAACCCCCCTGTGTAGTTCCCTGGAGCCACGTTTGCTGGTGTGGGCCAGTTGGGGACCAGTATGTCTGTGGCTCATTTGTGCTCCCTCTTGTGGCACCGTGCGGTGGGAGAGCATCCTTCGCACATCCCTGGCACATCAGTGCTGGTGCGGGCTGCGAGCAGTGTGTAGTGCTGAATAACTGGAATGTCCATCAAGAGACTATAATTTTGAAAATGTGGAAAGGCTGGTTTACTTTTCTGGTGTTACTATTCTATGTATGTCCAGAAACACTTAAATATATGTATGTATGGAGGGACACAAACCCTTTACAGCCTTTGTCCATTTTTTGATTCCTCACTAACCATCTCCTGGGCTTGTATTTGTCATTGTTACGTGCGTCATAACCAGATAGACTTGAGTTTTCCCATCACGTAGTTTTTATAATGTAATCTTTTGTCTCTGTGTTGCATGTTTTTTCATACTTAACTGCAGGGCAGAAAAGGGTAAACTTCAGACAAAGCACTGTAGTCAGTGGGGGAAGGCTTGCCTAATGGAGTAATACTGTTAATTTTTCAGGTTTTCTGGTTTTGGTGCTGTACATCCCTTATGCAAGAAAGAGGAGGAGATGAAGCAGTGCATGCTTTTGAAATGGAATTGTGTTTTGAATGGGGGTTGGATGTAGTTGTTAAAGTGTTAATCCATAATGTGTAATGGCAAGAGTAAAGGAACTGTGTGACTTATTCCATCATGTGTTTTACTTGAATGCGTTGTTCCTCTTTCTGCTGAGATAGCTGATAAAGGGGAAGAAGGCTGAAATAAGTAGAGACAATGCTTTAAGACATTCAAGTTTTTCATGATAGCCCTCTGCCAGTTAGCCAGTCTCTCCTGGGCATGAATAATGGAGAGGATGGGGTTGGTGGGAAGCTAAATGAGCAGTAATTGCCCAGGGTTGGGGTACCGGTGAGTAGGTAGAAATAGAGGGTAATTTTGGTACGGATAGCAGAAGGGAGCAGATAATTAAAAAACATAAAGGGGAAGAAATGGGTGAAAGATTTTGAAAAACTGAGGTGAGCTCTGAAAGAAACATTTGCAGCTGAATGTTTATAGAAATTCTTAGATTTTGTTCTCAAACAAAAGAGAAGAAACAGTAGGGAGGAGCAGTTATGATGTGGGGAGAGCACTGTAATTAAGTCAGAGTGAAGACAGACAGTGACTGCCAAGGGTTATAGGGGACAGAATGTGGCAGTGAATTACAGAGACTTTCTGCAGAGATTGGTCCCTCCTCCTTGTGGTAAGCTAGAGCTGGGGGGGAAAAAAAAAAAATCTTCTGTTGCATGTAAGTAGTTTATAGTGATTTTCTTTCTTCCCCCCCCAACTAGACGTATGTAATTTAACTTTGGCAGAAAGTGCTAGTTGATTACTTTGACAGGTTTAATTACTTTGGCTTGAGTAGGATGAAAGTGAATTTATTTTCCAGTGAGAAAAGTGTTGAAAGGCTGCATGAAAACTTGTCAAAGAAAATTGAAGAGGGGTTGGAGGCTTATCTTTACAGTAAATGGAATTGATAAACATGTCAGTTAAAAGGGGAGTTTATTTATAACACCAAAGTTTTGTGGCCAGAAATCTTTGATAATTCCATTCACTGGGAAAATGAATTTTATCCGTTCAATTGATTTGCTTTTTAGTAATGCTTATAGAGCAAGGAATTGCCATAGAATTAAAAATTGAAGTAATTTTTTTTCTTTCCTAGAACACGTCAGTAATGGAGGATCAGAATGAAGATGAGTCTCCAAAGAAAAATACCCTATGGCAGGTAGGACTAACATTCACGTAGAAAGAGAGTTGGTATATTTTTATATGTTCCTGTTTTTGAGAAACTTACAAATCTTGCGTCTGCATAATCATCCTCGTATGTAGTTGGCTGTATCACCCTAAAATTAGCTCAGCATTCAAGGGAAGGATGACGCTGATGAATAATACTTGAGAAATTACTAGATCTTCTCAGATTTTGTAGTTCGTCCTGACCTTGAGAGGACAATTCTGCGTCAAAGGATATTTGGGAATACAGTTAAACCTTTCTGAGCATGTGACTGTCATTTCAAAGGAAAAATACAGCACCTTCACATGGCAAGGAATTGCAACCATTTGCTTTGAAGAAGTTTGGGAATATTTCACAGAGCTGACAGTTGTTCCCCAGTAGCCCTCTTGGTCTTCTGAAGGGCTCAGAAGAGCCTGACATCAATCCTTGCTTCTGTTTACTAATTAGCAGTAAGTCCTGGGGTGTTCTTCTTGTAGCATCCTTATTTTTAGCTAAAGCTCCCAGGATTTTAATGATGTTTTTGTGTGAATGTCCCAAATGTTGACATGAGCTGTTTCTCAAAAACAAAACAAGCCCTTGTCATGGTGTCATTCTCGGTGTTCATTTACAAGCAGTTCAACACTGACATGAGGGTCTTCAATTTCTGTGTCAATTAGAATATTAATGCCCAGCTTTGGTATGTCTCTAAATGTGTATTATTTTAACTACTGGAACCTGTGTAAATCATTTGTGGAAGCAGACTACAGCATGCAGTAGAGGCAAACTGCAATATGCAGCAGAAACCACTGGTTTAATCTGGAAAAGTTAAGAATTAAGTTCCATGCTGTTTAAATGGTAAGAAGTGTAAGGGAATTAAAGTCTCTCAGTGTAGGAAGTAACTTACAATTAGAGCAAGGTCCTTTAATTTATCTGTGAAAGATTAAATTTGCATGGTGTAACTCATAGCTTTAAGAATGTATTTTAAAATTTAATTCTGTTGATTATTTCTTTGCATCTTTGCACACTTTCTTCCTCAAGAGAGTTCTTAAAGCTGTTCCTGTTCTTGTTTATATTTAAATACTAATATTCCTTTTCTAAAAACAGATAAGTAATGGAACTTCATCTGTGATTGTCTCAAGAAAAAGACCATCGGAAGGAAACTACGAAAAGGAAAAAGACTTGTGTATTAAATATTTTGACCAGTGGTCTGAATCAGATCAAGTTGAATTTGTGGAACACCTTATTTCACGAATGTGTCACTATCAGCATGGACATATTAACTCTTACTTGAAGCCCATGTTACAACGGGACTTCATCACTGCGTTACCAGGTAATTTAATATTTATTTTAGAAGAGGTGCATTTATAAACACTTTTTTTTGTTTAATACTTTGGGTGTATGCAAACTTTTTGGAGCATCCTCCAGATTTATATTGTTTTGTATAAAGTGATGCTTCCTAGTCAAAAGGAGTGCAGAAGAATAGCTGAAAGTAATTAACTTCTGTGATTAATTGAATTGGCCACTGGATGCCAGTGTTGTTCCGTGTAAAAGTAGTTGTGAATAGCATATCCTGAACAATAGCTCGTGTTTAAATTGGAACTGAGTTGTCGTAAAAGTTGTATCTCTGCAAGCTCTGGTCTAAATTCATTCTTCACACAAGCAGCATCGGTGTAGAAAATACTATAGAGATGTTTTAATTTGTGAAGACTTTATTACATTTTAGTTTTTGTTCTAAGTTTCTCGAATCTTAAAAAGCTGCCTGCTTAGTTGAGTGAATCTGGTCTTGTTGCTGACTCAAGGGCAAAAGCACTTGTGGATTTTTATTGTGTAGTTCATCCATGATTCCCTCCTTCAGCTGCTCAGAACCTCTTCGGCCACTGACCAGTGTAAACCTGTATCAATAGTTAGAGTATGAAATCTGTTCTTACACTTGCTATATGCCTTCCTTTTAAAAAAAATGGAGCAGTAATAACTAGGTATATAGAATCTTTAGCTTTCAGTCTCCTGGTAAGTTGTATATATTTTTCCATTAATCTCTGGAAGGAATTGTATCCTTGTTTTTTTGCAGCTGGGGAGAATGATTCATTTGATCCTTTGAAAGATAAATGTGTGGACATTGCTTCCAGAGTGGGACATAAGCAGGAAATAAGTGGTCAAAATGTTCTATTTGACACTGGCAGTTTAATAGCACAAGGTCACACCTGCATTGAGTGAGTAGTCTGTGGATGTTATCCCAAGAATTCCAAGTCATGACAGTGAGCGCTGAGGGTGGATGAGGAGGTGATACAAATTACAAAGGGAATTAGAAGCTGGTAATTTTCTGAGCACAGGGACCAGTGGAGTAAAGTTCCTTTAAAGGTTGGTTGTATTACAAGCTCTGAAGCTTTTGTAGCCGTTGGTGTGCGCAGGTGGTCTCACATGTATGGCCTTTCCTGGTACCCAGGACAGAATGCTGCTTGCATGTTACGGGTTTCTGTTCCCTGTAGTGCTGCTATATTTTCACAAAACCTGTAAGAATGCAACTTTTGGAGGTGATGGGGGGATTCTGGCTCATCTGTCAAGCATAGTTGAACTTCTTAGAGGGGAATGAAGAACACGGGGTAGGATGCAGGAAGTGATACAGAATCTCATATGTGCTCTATTTTCTTAAAAGACAGGCTTAAAAATGTGAAAGAGGGCTATGAAAGAGAGGGAGTGTCCTTTTCCCCCACACCTCAGTTTCATGGAGGTTATTTTATTGAAGACTTAGCTTGTCTGGCCACAAACATAAAAATGTGGTCCTCATTTTGACTGGAGAGCTGTCTCCTTTAGATAGTGTGGGTGTTTCTTCCAGCTTGTTTTTAAAATACTGAATTTCAATTTCTCTAGGGATTATCTGGGATTAACTAAAAAAGTAAAATAGTCAGATGGGCATCATGTGCAAGTATAAACTTCAGTTATAATTTTTTTTTGTTTTTATTTTATACTTCAGGACTAATACCATGGAGATACACAACGCTCATTTTATATATATATATACATATATATAAAATATATTCCTGAGAAATTTTTGGGAGCTGCATAAGTTGATACTTATTTACACAGTATTTCTATATATAAATATATATTTCTATTTACAACTTTTGTTGCTTTTAAGATGTAAATACTGGGAGCTGTTCCCATACTCAGCCTTCCTTAAAGGTAATGTGGTGTTTGGATGTAATGTCTGTACAAATTTGCCCAATAACTTAATCTGAGAATTTGAGTTGGTTGAAATCAATCCCTCGTTGGACTAACATCAAGTTAAAAGAGGACAGTAAAGTACTACCTTTTAACAGATAATGTCACTTGTCTTAAAGAAGTAAAACTCCTTTGTTTTAAATGGAAATAGTTTTTGCTTGCTGCTGTCTCTACTGGTTTTACACCTGTGAGAATGCAGGAAAAATTGAAAAAGTTTGTTGTATCTGGCTTCCCTTTGCTTCATTGGAAAAAAGTGCTAATTCTGGTGTGCTTTTCTGTAAGTGGGGTCAGAATGCCTAGTCTGCAGCGCCTGTTCTGACAAGTTGGGCTGTGGTCGGGCTCTGTCCTTTACTATTGCTCACCATCGTGGCGTGTGACTGGCTGTATCAGCTATTGTATGATGCGTAGTTGTATCAGCTATTGCCAGTCCCATTGATCAGGTGGCTCAGAAGGCTGTACGCATTGGTTTTCCACGTCTGCCAATAGTGTTTTCTCTAGCGTGTCCAAAACAACTCTCCAAAGACAGTGGTCTATAATGGACAGCATAATTGCAAGAATAACTTCTGTCACCTCTGTGCTTTTGAGTCTCTTGCTTATCTTTAAGGTGTTAACATTCCTGGCATAGTCTCATCCAACTTGTGCCCTTTCCTTAAAGAAAATTGCAACTTGGACCCTGGAGCACTACTTTGTCACCCTTGATTAGGAAAGAAAGTCCATTTGATATCTATTTGGTGTGTTAAAACTGTAAGAGTACCATACTCTGTGGCAGGCAAGTAAAACCCTGCCAGGCTGCCTTTGAAATTTTTTTCTAAAATAATAAAAACCTGTGCAGTTGCACGATCTGAGTGACTGTTTCATATCCAATGTTAGTCAGTTTTATAGAGTTGACATCCCACATTTGAGTTTCATTTTCATACAAAGTGATATTTACACATTGAGCTTTGAAATCCTTGTGGATTTTAATTGTTTTAATTTATTATTGAAATTCAACCAAATTTTCATCTGGTACCTGTAATCAACAACAGCTGTAATTTTTCACCATTTTCTATAAAACTGCAAAAGCTCTTGTAGAGGCATAAGAGTTGGGAGTAATGTTTGTCTTTGAAAAGTGTACCAGTAAATGCTAGCTGCATTTTACTAAATTGATAGGTTTTAGTACCTGTTTCAAAAACTTCTTATAAAAGTAAATACTTACTGCCTTTTAATGTAAAATAGATATACGCAGCTATTTCGGGCCTTGGTACGTCTTAAACTTAGTCCTGTGTGTTGTCTAAAATAATTATAGTGGGCCTATTGAAATATCCGTGCTTTGGATCTGTTCCTACTATGTTCATTAGGGTAAATATTTTACTTGACCTCTTTTTTTAATCTGAACAATTTAAATCCATGCATTTTTGCAAGCAGTAAAAAAAAAAAAAAATCTTAACAGACTTGGTGGCAAAGCAAAAGTGTTTTTGTGCTCGGTACGCAGCTTTCAAGGCTCCATGTATTCATAGGAGACGAGATTGCATATTTTAACTTAAGAAAACACTCGAGTTTCTGACTTTTTAAAAATCTCTTTTTAACTGTGACCAATGTTGTACAGAATTGTGAAAATTATGCACATTAATAAAGGGCTTTAGTGTAGTAATTTGCAGTTAATCCTTAAAACTCAATGAAATATTGGCTTCATAATGAACAGGCTTTATGTGTTGGAAGTGTACAGTCCCAGATTGATATGCATATGTGTGTCTGTTATTGCTGTTGAGGAGATGTGGAAGCTGATGGCAATTAGCTTTTATTGAAAAGCTGGGTTTAGTTCAATTAAACATTAAAGAGCATTTACTCATTACTAGGTAGTAGGATTACACCTCAAGCAAGACTCTGAAAAAGCTTTGGGTTAGTGAAGTGAGTAAAAAAAGCTGAGCACTTGTTACTTGTTTTTTGTCTCTCCAAACACTTGGTCTGATAGTTCCATAAAACATCCTTCTGCAGCTAGCAGTCAAGTCTAGATCTTCTCGAGAACATTCTTACACCTGTAGAAAACAAAAGTCACCTTAGAGAGGAAGATTTTTTCCGTGTACTTTGAGTTTGTTTGGAGAGTTACTCTCCTTAGGAAGAGTGTTCTACCCCTGTCTCTAAATGCTTGATATGTATCTTACAGGGAAATGATTTTTTAAAAAAATGGATTTTGAGAAGGACCTGGGTCTTAGCCTGATACTTCTGAGTTCTGCACATGCCACAGGAAGGCACCAAACACATAGTCATACCCAGTCCTGTTTGCACTCTGGAGCATAGTGTCTGTTGCAGTGAAGTGGAGGAGAGGCTTTGGTTGGGGATGCTGGGGCCAGCTCTCTGGTGGCACAGTGAATTTTGTACCTCTCTCTGAGGAAATGACATTCCTGACTCCTTCGTGACATGGTGCCTCAGCAGCATTTGCCAACTCTTTACCTCTGCTTCAAATCATCTTGTCAACAGCCAGAAATGGCAACATTGATCTCTGCAAGAGGGGCTTAGCTTTTGGTGAATTGTTGGTGGTACCTTGGTCATTCGGGTTGCGTTTCCAGACTCCAAGCATGAGAGGTGGCTTTGGATCCAGATTTTTGCAGCTGTTTTTCAGAGGATTGTTATTGCTTTCAAACGCAGTTGTGTGAAAGGCTGAACAATTGCTAAATGTTCCTTCTTTGTTGTGTATCATTTTTCTTAATCAGTTCTGTGCAACTGCATTTAATTTGGAGAACTATCTTTTTGAAAAATAGTATTTCACAAGGAAAAGAAAACTAAAAGCAATTGAGTGTAAGTTGATGAATGCATACATTGTGTTACTCGGAGATCACATTCACTTCTGAATAGGAAATCATAAAACCATGGACCTCAACACTCCTACATTTGCTTCCCAATGAAAGGTGTTAGGTAGAAAGCAAGCCCTGGTGTGTACTGCCTGCCATCTTGACTGTGATCCAAATACTTTTTAATAGCTTCAAAATGGTAATCTCAGTCAAATTCTTCTGAAACTATGTAAATAACATGTAGATTCTTACTTGCACAAAGGATTTAAAATGCAACATACGGATTTTTGATAATGGAATATTCTGTATGCTGCATATCAAACTCCTAAAGTGTTTGTACTTGATTCAGAACCACTTGCCTGCTATGGAAGTGCAAGTGGTGCAATAGTGCTAACTCCGAAAGGCATTTCAAGTTCCACTTTTAAGCTGCCCTGTTCAGTGTCTTCTGAAAGATGATACAGGTGCATTAGAGGAGGGGTAAAATACCAAAACCACCACCACCCAAACCCACTCATTTCTTGAGTTCCAAGAATGCTTTGCACTGTGGTGTTTTTTAGGTTGGTTATTTGTAACTGTACAGCTCGTCAGAGTTCTCATCTCTTTTGGGGGTGGATAATAATTTAGTTCTTTGCCAGGAGATGGCAGTAACAGATAAACTTTTAAACTTTTGTGCATTCACATCATTGGAACATCTGTTGTCTGTCGCTTTCTCCCTTGGGAATTCATTTTACATTTGACGTGTTCATGATCTTTACATTTCACAAACTGCTCAAAGCTGCAAGCAAGTTATTGGCAACATATTCAAGTGCCAGTATTGCTACTTTGTCCCATAACTTTGCTTTAAGCTTATCGTTGAATTAAGTGCAGAGTTGTTTGCTTAAATGCTTTTAGTCAAGTAGTACCAAGTTTCCCCTTTCTAAGAGCATTAGTGTACATGTGTGATGGTTGTTTTTCTAAGTTATGCCAATTAGGCAAAATTACACTTCTTGACTTTGGAATGAGAAGAGCATCCCGTAGATGGGTATCTGTTCAGCATGGATCCTGCCGTCCCATCTATACAACCACAAGAGATATAGTGGTGTGTTGGCCACAATGTGCCTGCTGAGGACAGCTGTTCCTTTGGCTGTACAGAGGGTTTATTTGGTGAACTTTACATCATTCATTTGCTCATTCACCTGCCATCTTTCAGGTGCATGAGTAAAGAATTTTACACCTCAAAAATGCAGACTGTCATCACCATAGCTTGTGCTACTGGCTTTTTTTGAACCCAGACATAGCTGGAGTGTATTTTTCTTCTATCAAAATGGAATTAAGGTCACCTGAAAAGGTTAACTTGATGTGTGCCTCCGCTCTTCTGCCATGCCATTGCTGATTAAAATTGTCTGTCATGTGGAGAGGGCAGGACAGCATCCTTGTATCTCTGGGAGAGCTGGAAGCCGAAATCAGTGCTTCTTGTCATTCTGCCACATTTTGCAGAAATACTGGCATGAGAGAGTCTCCATCTCTTTTTAATAACATCTGGGTCTGCTGGTTTAACTGTAACCTAACTTCTTCCAAACTTTGCAATTATTCATTTTTATATCAGTTAGCTTGAAAGGTAGTATTCTGATACCAGTTGAACTGAATTATTGCTTCTGTCATTTCTTAGAACTCTTTTATTACCCTTTAATTTGACTAAATATCCCTGTGTGAGCTGAATATTAATGCATCTTTAGCCCTGAACTATGGTGCCTGTGCTTGGGAGGATAGTGAATGCACTAACTTAGTGCTCTGGAGAGGGAAAGGAGGGTGATCTCAGCTCAGATGTTGTGTAACAGCTATTGAAAGAAAAATGGTACAGTGAAATGGGGACCCTTAAACACCTTGTAGTCAGGAACCTCAGTGTAGTGCTCTACTAATGCAGACTTTGCAGTTATAGTGGTTAATTGTCTTATCCTCTGTGCTGCTTGCTTTGGGAACTGCAATGCTTTACATAGAAAATTCTTCCTCTTCAAAATATAATGTGCTGTGTGCTGGGAAACCACAGTGTTATAGGTGTACTAGACAGTCACTTGCTCTCTATAGGTTGAATTTATGTTGTTGAACATGAGTATTTTGTACTGAAGTCTAAAATAACTGTTGGGTCTTTTTCCACTAAAACACGTGTGCCCTGTTCATCACACCTGTAACCTTCAAAATCAGAGAAAAGCTTACTCAGCAGACCCATTTGTTTTCTTTATTTTTATCAAGCTGTGCCCTCCAGTTTGCACAATGAATTAGCTTGTCTTCTTGATACTCAAAGACTCATGATTTTCAGCTAACTCTTGAAAATGACCTTGCAATGGTTATGTTTTCTGGAAAGCCCTTGAGAACTGTTTCAAATCACATAACATCACAGTAAGATAAATATATCTTAAGTAAACAGTATTTAGAATCTCAAAGTTGTTATTTACTAGAAAGATTGGGGTGTGGCAGACTGGAAGACCACTTTTATTAATGTATTTAAATGCCCTGATATTTTTTTCAAACTGTTGATGTAGGAGATAGTGCAGCTTAAAAGCTGCTCTGAGATGTGGTTTTGTTAGGAGAGGATTTGCTGGTTTGGAAGTGGTTAGATTTGAGATCCACTGGTTATTTGGACCTTGTTACATTTCAGTTACTTGAATTTGTTATTATGACTGTTGAAAAATTTGTATAAACCCAAATTACATTGTAGGAGCTTTCACCATTCTTTACAGCCTTTTTATAGTTCTCTAAGTAGAAGAAATAAACTAATACTCTTCAATGACATGTATCAGTTTCTCCTTTCTATTGCTGTTTGTTTTTATGAAGGCCAAATTTAGCGTGCAGTGGAGGACTCTATGAACACAATTTCTTAATTCTTTAAAAAATTAACAGTAGTTTCTTTGTTTTTTTTTTCAGGATTATTTGAAGCCTAAAGTAGGCTGTCATGAGATAAAGTGGAAAATTAAAAAGGTCGTCATCTCCTAGTTTGAAAGATTTTTTTCATGCTGGGCCAACTGGCATATGTTACTCACGAAAATGAAGTTATTCTAGATCTCTGATTTAGTGGAGTTTTTGGGAAAGCAAAATTGCAGGTTCCTTGAAATAAGTAACAGATTTACCAGTGATTTTTTGTGAGACCAATGACACTGTAGTTGGAATATGAACAAGAAAAATTTGGTTGCTATTTTAAATTTAGTGCAAGTATATTATCTAAGTGGTTTCTATGTATGTACTTCTACTCAACTACACAAACACCTTCAGCTGAGGGTGTTTTTAAATGTAACACCCTCAGCAGGAGAGATCTAAGCAAAGACCATAAGCAAATGCATGCAGCGTTCTACCTGTTTTATGTCTTGATAGTTCTGTGGTGGCAGCTTACTGTATTAATCACCTTTATTGATGTGCTTATTCTTTCTATCACCTTCAGCTCAAGTACCTAGTGCTTCTGCATAAGCATTAACTGATCTGTATGAAATAATATATTGCAGCACGTTGCCTTACACAGACCTGTATGATGGGCAGGACCCCAATTCTGGTATATTTGAATTTCTGCTGCTGAGCACAGTGTGTTCAATATGTAAATCTAACCCTACCATGATGTAAAAGGATCACAGGGGTTAATAACCTGTTTCTGGTGGCTTTCATCTTCATGATGAAACCCAGTGTTTCCATAGGCCACCAACAACTGTTGCTTGTTGGCCAAGCAACATACCTTATGCTGCAGGTGCAATTACAGGATGAGAGTTGCCCAGGTAGATGTTGCTTCTGGAATGTCTAAGTACTGCCAGAGGGCTTTCATTTGGAGTAATGCTGTTTTACTCTGGAGTTTTCTTGTATTACGTTGCTGAATTCATTCTTTGACCCAATAAAGTGAGCGTTGTCAGATCAGCAGTACACAAACTCACTCGTCTCTCCATTGTGAGTAGAAGGTGGTGTGCTCTGAGAGTCGGAGAGCAGCAGATGCAGGAAAGATGCCAAGATAGTATCTGTTCATATGGCTACTGTAAATACATGGGGAAATCTTTGTGCAGCCAAACTAGATGTACTTTACCCTGGAATTTACAGTGCAGAAGCTGAGCTGTCGCTTCTCATAATTCGAGAGTTACTTGACTCTTGCTGATCCTGAGGTTTCTTAGCTGCTTCTCATACTAGAAACAATTCCATCCGTTGACCTTGAAATAAATGCTGTATTGAATGTTACAGTCAGATTCACTCAACTGGAGGTTGTTTCAAAAAAATTGTCCCCCTTAAATTTTTCTCTAGCTGAAGAGAAGCCTCAAAACCCCCAGCTTCTGGTAAAAGTAATTCAATAATAATTTCTTTAAGTATGGAGCCCAGTGACAGTAAACCATGAGTTGGGATAACTACCTTAGATGTTAAAGCACCATTTACAATTACTGAATTACTGCCAAATTCGTTCTCATTGATTTTTCCCTTCTTACATCAGACTGCAGGGCATGGTGTCTCTGGCATATATTTTACCACCAGAGTCCTGAACAAAATCATGAAGCAGACTTGGCACCTGCAGATTAGAGAAAGAGCTTAAATAGAAAAGATGTTCTTGCATTTGATTGCCAAAAAGTTTTTGCAGGATCTTTGCTCATGCTTCTACTGGATATGTCTGTATTTGTTCCTATGGAGCCCTGTCTTCTGCTGAGTTGAATTATGTGTTGTTATATATGGGAATAGTAAAATAATCAATATTTTAATTTTTTATTACTGCTGTTTAGTGAAGTATCTGCTTGAAGATGATCTTATTTTTTGGATCATGTAGCCCAGGGCATTATGTGCTCAAAAAGTCCAGGATTCCATGCCCAGAAACAGCAAAAAGCTTTCTGCTGCTTGTGTACTCTGCTGAATTTTGGTTTGTGCTCATTCTTGCTTTGTGGAAATGGGACAGTCCAGTAGACAGGTGGTATTAGAAAAGGAGTAAAGTGTTAGAGATATTTTGGTGTACTTGTTTGGATTAATTTGTAACTGGTGCTTCTATGTGTGATAATTTAATTATCATGTTGCTCCAGTGCCTTAAAGCTGTTTTGGCTTTCTCTGAATGTATTGCAAAACTTGTTTAGTAGTTTACTGTGAAGTGATTGATGTTTTGATTGCCTTTATTTCTTTGTAGAGCAAGGCTTAGATCACATAGCAGAAAACATCCTTTCCTATCTTGATGCCAGATCACTCTGTGCAGCAGAGCTGGTATGTAAGGAATGGCAGAGAGTCATCTCTGAGGGAATGCTATGGAAAAAATTGATTGAAAGAATGGTACGCACAGATCCGCTATGGAAGGGACTGTCAGAAAGAAGGGGTTGGTAAGTACTTTGACAATAACTAAATTCACCTTTTACAGTGTTCTCCTTCACAAATTTCCCTAATCATGAGCTCTGCCAAAACGTAACTTTATAGTAAATTGGTATCGCTAAGGTCCTTTTCTTTGCCATGGAGTGGTGAGGGTTGCTACAGCAAAAGCTGTCAGCTCCCGTTCCTGCTTTGGCTTTGACCTCTGTCCTTTTGTGCACCACTGTCTTTCAACACTTGCTTGCTTCTGGTAAGTCTGTCTGCAAATTTGTAATTTCTATTTTGCAGGGAAAACTTAACATGTAAAATCAGCTCACAAAAGCTAGCAACAACATATTTTGCAGGGCTTTTGCTTGAGTGAAGTATTTCCAATTGAACTCTTTTTTTGCTTAAAATGTAAAATAGCCAATTGGGCTGCAGAAGCCTCTCTCACATGTTTGTGGCAACAGAGTTTTTCTGTCCTTCACAAGTATCTGAAGAGATGAGGTATTCTGCTTTAGAAACCTGCTTTTCTGTGCTCTCTAGTGGTGTGCCTAAGAAAATGCAAGGCGTATTGTAGGGAGCAGGAGGACAACACCCTGCTGGCTAAAAGCCTTATGAAGCAGTGAACCCCAATTCAGAAAAACATAAGGAAAACACCTGTTATCTTTTTAGTCTGATGTTTTAAATACAGCTGTCAAGTAGTAAAGTCACAAGGGTTGTAATAACAGTACTAAAAGTTCTTATAAGTATTCTGTGAGAATATGTCGTAAGGTTTTGTTCTGTGCAGATTTTGAATTCCTTTAAAGTTTGGATTCTTTGTGGTAAAATGAAAAATATGTTTCTGGTTCTTTCTAGGGATCAGTACCTGTTTAAAAACAGACCAACAGATGGGCCCCCAAATTCATTTTACAGGTCCTTATACCCAAAGATAATACAGGATATAGAGGTACGTTTTCCAATATATAATATCTGCAGGAGAAATAACGTTGCATATTGTTAGTGTTACAAAGATGATGCACGTTGGAGCAATGAAGTGTATCATGTGTATCTGTATCACTACTACATTGTGAGCTCTGGCTCTTCAGACATTGTAAAACACACCCTCAGCAACTTACTGCCGCAGTACGTGCATTAATATGTTACTTTAAGTGTTAACACCATCTTTTTTGAGTTTAAAGATTTCTGGAACTCTTCTGGGATGATGGATTTTAATAAAATAGCTGTTTTAGGGAACTTACTACTCCAAGACAATTCCACATTATTGCTGAATGTTTTAATATATTGATGATGCTCACTTAGAAAATGATCTGAGGGTTAATGCTGTAAACACCAATAATTTAAAACATTACTCATTTGGTAACTTATTACTTCGAAAGCTGCCACTGTTGCAAATATAGCTTTTTTCAGGGTATGGGATTCTTTTCCCCTCTCCAGTGGTTTGATGAGAACAGTCAGTCCTACAATGATAAACACAGTAGGGATGTTGGTGGCAAAAAGACTGTAGAAATGACTGTTCTTCTATTTGATTTAAATTTTTACTTATCCTGTTTAAGAGTTACAAAGTTGGGCTTGCTCACTTATTTTAAAGTGTTTCTGATAAATCAGGATTATGTTGGTATTCTGCTGTGTACCCACCACAAAACTCTTTAAGTTATACCACAGGCTATAATGGATTTATTTCAGCCATGTGATGGATGTGAAATTATTGGTCTGAAATTCATTAGTGCGGAAACACGTGTTTTGATGTTTAAGACAGATGTGAACTAATGGAATCATTCTGCTATGGCAAATGTGAGCTTGTGTTGCTTGGCACTCAGTAAACAAAATTGTTCAGAACTCTTAACCTATCTGTTAAATGTATCTGCTGGAAAGCATCCATTTTTCAAATATTTTTTCTAACCCTTGCTACAGAATTTATGAACATTTAAAGATAAAGAACTAAGCATGAAATGTAGCCTAAGCAAAATAAGATCAAATTTGATATTTACTTGTGAACTGAATGGTAGACATTTTATTACTTGAAAGGAGATGTCTACTCTCTGTAAGGAATGATAGTGATATTGCAATGATAAGCAGTTCATGGGATTAAGAACTCTTAATGTGATATTTTCTCGCTTTCTGCAAAATTCTGGCACTTCCAGTTACAAAAATGGGTGAAAAGCAGTGTGAAAAATGACCTTTGAGATGGTGTAGAAAGCTGAAGGAGTTCAGTATTATTATAATTCAGATTTTTAAAGTTATTTTTACTGAAACTCATTTGTTTAAGCGTAAGTGGAACATTTGTATAGGATTTCTTATTATTAGAGATGGGAGTGTTCATTAGAGATGTTCTGAGGCCACACAGCCTTTGAACTGTCACAATCTGCTATTTAATACTTTCTTTAATTGCTGTAGATGTCCTAGTACAGTGTACAGAAATGAATCCCCTGAATTGGACAGTTTTTACTAGTATGAAATAAGCAGGAAAAAACCAAAACCCTCAGGCTTTGCTTGTTGCTAATATATTAAATGTAAAAACTTTCAGTCTCTAAAATATCTGGGAGTGGGGAATGAGTATGCCTCTAAAAATATATCATAGTAATGAACATTTTTCTTGAAAAAACTAAATTTCATTAAGTAAATATATTAAACCCTCAGATTAGAAGAAAAATTTGCACTGCACTGCCTGGAAAGTAAGGGCTCATGTATTCAGTATGGTTAGCAAATGCATCAGTGTTTGGAAGTCAAGAAACACCGTTTTAGAACGCTCTTTTCAACCTGAACTTACTTTCAGAGTTTCAACTCATGAATTTTTCTTTTTCATTATATAATGCCCAGGTGGATGATGTGATGAATGTAGAATGTGCAGAGTAAGGGGTTATCTCGTGTCAAGCTTTGAGATGGAGCTGGAGCAGTAGAACATGCTGTATGTAAAACATGCCATGCCACTAGTACATAAAAATAGTAATGTGAGTAATGAGCGTGGGAAAAGAGTTGTCTTTTCTGCAGCATACAGAGAGTAAACTGTAAGCTGTTGCCATAGTTTCTGCCCGTTCCAAACTGCCTGGTAATCCAACTACTTTTACATATGATTTCCGTAGTTTCTATCTAGTGCTTATATCCTTAATGATGTTAAATATTACTGGGGCATGCAGGAAACTCCGGTGTATCTCAGACTCAGATGGAGGGAGGCAAGAATAGAGAAGCAGAATTAGGGCTGTTCAGGGAAAACCACCTGCAGTTCTGTACTTTCCATTCCATGCTTGTGTCTATAAACCTATGAAAATCCTTTGGTCATTAGTGGTTGTCAATCACTTGGGCTAGAATTTAAGGTATTGGCAACTAACCTCAGTGCTGTCCATGGCCTGTGGATCCTTTGGTAGAGCAGGAAAGCTGGAAGGAGCCAAGAACTGTCAGCTGTGGGCTCTGGCTTCTGAACTTCATTTTAGCAAAAGTAAGTGTAAGCCTCTGTTTGCCCAAATTCAGGAATCAAATGTCTTTGTCCCGTCTTCTCGAGCGGTGAAGTCTCTCTTTGCAAACTAATGGCTACTTCCAGAATCATCACTGCTCAGTTTATACAGGCAGCGTGTTTACCACTCCTGGTTCTTCGAAATTGCTGAACTAGAGGGGGAACGCAGAAGGACAGGGGTATTGTGCCACGCCAAATTTTTCCCTGTTTACATATTTCCTTCAAACCTTCTGAAATATTGCTGTTTTCCAGGTTTCCAACCTGGAGTGGGGTTAGTGTTTCTGCTAACAGTCAAGAGTTCAATAATTCTTCCACTTCCAAAAGTCTATTACAATTTTTCTAATAAATGACCCTTAAAAACACTTTTAACAAATTGCTCCCCTAAAGAACTGTCAAAAGAAGCTTTTAACACTTGTTAAAAATGTAGATGGTGAGTAACAATAACAGCAAAACTTAGCTATCAGACCAGGAGCACTTAACCTTTTTCTCTCCTCATTCTGTTTTTAAGCCTGAAGTCATGCTCTCCCCCAGTTTCATCCCTTTTCCCATTCCTTCATTTTTCAAAGCAATGTGCAGAAGCTCTTAAGTAAGACTTTCATCTTATCTTAGTTGTGATGAAGAATTTTGTATCTCTGAATACTAAAATGTTTTTTCTTCAAATATTTGCCTGGACTTTTAATAAGATCTTCCTGTTTCTGTCAGAGGGTCTGCATTTAGGGAGCTAGTGATGAGCCAAAGGCTACCATATTAGCATTTATATCATTATATAAGTATTTTTATAAGACATTTATCTTGTGTCCAAAGGACTTTATTTTTTTAATACAGTAAAATATATTTGATGTAATGCAAAAATCTTGTCATTCAGTATTTTACCTGTGGAGTGCAAAGATTAACCAAATTGTGCTAGACTGCTGCTAATGATAAGAGTTATTAATTCACTGCAGCTGGTACTAAATTGGGTTGTGGGTAGAGATAAGCTCAAAGGAGAATGTGCTCTCTTCTTTGGATTGACTGATGGAATTTGAAAAGTAATCCAAAACCTGAATTAACAGTTGGAAGGAAAAATGAGGAATGATAAATAGCAAATTTGAATTATTTCCCTAGGGCTTTATTTGCATTTTGGGTCAAAAGTCCAGGCAATCACAAAGTGGTATTAGCTGCAAGGTAATACAAAGTGAGGTCCTCTTGCCTCTCTGTAAATTTATTGGTGCCAATATCTGTTTATTTCATGCCAAACCCATTCTAGGAATATAATGTCACTTCTGAAATAACTGGATTTGAAAATAAGAGGACATTTAGACATCTGAAAGCAAGTTCTTGGAAAGAGGTTATTACTCTCCACCTCCACTGTGAAGCCAAATATTTAATTAGGTTTCATTTCACAAGAGGTGGTCCAGTAATTTTCAATGTCTCCAAGTCAGATGTTGAATTGCCAAGCTTCTTTAGGAGCTTTTTTTTAAAGGGAAAACTTGATTTGGGGCTTATCCTAGAAAATTGAACGTGGGTTTGCAAGACCTTGTTTCTGGAGATGATCTGGTTGGTGTGACGTGTCCTGTGCCTGGGTGCCATCCCAAAGCCTTGTGGAGAAGGTCAGCTATTTTAGTGGGACTGTGTTAATCGGCACGCTGCCGGGATGGGAAGTTTAATACTGCTGATTCCAGAACCCCAAGTCCCTGGATTTTTTCCATATTATTTGTGAAGCTTGGCCAACTATTCTGTTTTCCCCTCAGGATTAGCACAAGTATCTATTTCTTGTGATGAGTTGAGAAGACTTACCTCATAAATGTTCCCCTTGATAGAGAAGACAGATCTGTCAGGGAAGAGTAGCTGCTTTGTTCCTCTGCATCTTCCTGTTGCAGGTTTTCCTGAGTAGGAGTTGAGAGGATTCTTTACTGCCTCCCTGGGGTAACAGAACTGCTGTAGTGGTCAGATCAAAGACTGGCTTGCACAGCGTCCTGTCTCTTGGCAGCACCCGGTAACAGATGCATGGGGCAGAGCACGGGGACATGGTGCAGCTACACTTCTTTTACGTGGGAGTAATCAAAGTCTCTCATGTCCGGCCTCTCTGGTGTGTTCTGTCACCTCAACAAGTCAGGCACTACCACCTTCCTGGGCACTAAGATAGTCCTAATGCTGAATTATTCTTCCTTAGGTCTGAAAATTCAGTTTATATTGCCTTTTTGTCTGATTTGCTTAAACTCTCTCCAGCGTATAACACCATTTTGACACTCAGAGAACATGCTGTCTTTTCTTCATGCTTGATGAAATGGTTTGTATTACACTGTCAGCTGTCTCCCAAAGACATTTCCTATATTCCTTGTATATACCTCAGTGGCCTTTAATGCAGTTTCTGCAAGTATCCTCTTCCTCTGTAAGACATTAGCATATTCCACTCTCCAGTTTTACCTCGCCCAGCATCATAAGGTCGATCTGTTCTTTTTGAATGTGGCTTTAAAAAGGGCTCAGCAAAGCTGCAGGAATGGTTTTACTTGGTGGACTTTTGAGCAGCTTCATACATATTGGATCAGTTGCATGCAGAAAGAGACAACACTTCATCAATCCATATTGCCCACATTTGGATCTTATCTCAGCGGCTGTAAACATGAGGAACTTAATTTTTAGGTCTTGAATTCTGCCAAAAAAAATCATGATTTAATTATAACGCTTGCTAGGAAAAGCTTCCCATTCCTTTCTCTAGAGTTGTTTAGATTTTTAGACTTCATTGTTTACGGCTTTTCTTCTGGTCTTGGAGTTCACACTAAAAGTGATATTTTACCCCAGACTGATCTGAAAGCCCATGTAGTGTTCAGATGGGGAGTGGCTCGCAATAGTACATCCCTAGCTTTTTGGCCTCGCTTTAATTTCAGACTGTTCTTCAGAACATGGCCCGAGTATCTTGTGATATTTATAAATCAAGTCAGAAGCCCACTTTTCAATTATTGGAATTCCCCCCCCTGCCCTTTTTTTTTTTGTGAAAGTGAACCTTTCTGTTTGTATTAAACAAATGCACACTGACTTTAAATATACTTACATGTATATATAAGATTAGCATAAGTTATATGTGAGTGGGGTACAGTGAATCCCTATTTCTCTATTTGTTAGACTTGCTTCAGTTATTCTTCATGAAGGTGGCTTTTATTCTTATTTGACTCTTGTGTTTGCATGAAATGAGGTAAATCCACAAATCAGTTGATTGCTGTTTTGAATTAATCTTTACTTGGGTTTACTACCTTGCATTTGTTTACTATGTTACTGTTTGCCCCCTCTTCCCATGTAAATTTTTTTCTTCTGGACCTTCACCTAGCTTTAGTTGTGAATAATATAAAGTATGAAGAATTCTTAGTAGTGAAAAGGGCAAATTCTTTTGATGAGCAGTCGTGCCTGTGTTTTCAGAGCAGTAGTGTATAAATTAACTTAAACACTAAACAATTGTCATATGAGGGACACGGTGTCATGCAGCTCCCAGTTGTGTAGCTGCTGCCTTCTATGTTTCGAAGCATTTTGAGAGTAAAAGCCATATCTAGTCACTCTTCTGAGTCCTGTGGTGTAGCATGGATCATGTTGGTTCAGTTTTTTCCTGGAATAGGGTAAGAGAATTACTAGGAAAATACAATATGCTTAATGATAAAAGTAGGATAATAAATGGCAAGATGTGGTGGTGGAAGGTTTGCGGCACTTGGTGTTCTAACAGCAGTGCCAGTTTATGTTCAAGATATTGGTATGGACATCTGGATACACTGCTGCTCACTTCCAAAGACATGTTTACTGGCTCAGGTGCCAATGTGCTCAGGTCTTAGTGAATGTGTAATTCATGTATCCCATGCCTGCAGCTAGAACTCTTCAGCTGCTCTGTTGAGATGTGAGCTCTGTAGACCTTACTGACCACATAATTTTCTTGCTCATCACTTCTGTTATGCAGCTGGTCTAAGGAGGAGGTGTTTTATGAAGGGGATGTTGGATACAGCGCAAGTACTTTTTCTGCCCTCCTGCTTTGGCGCAGGGATGTTATTGCTTTCCCTGTACAGTACCTGTCCCAGTGCTGATCCAGTTCCTGTGGTCTGTGAGTTTTTAGTTGTCTCTGCTGCTCCATGCCTACCACTGGCACTTAGCTCCTCCACAGTGGTTTATAGAAGTGATGACACTCACAAGAAAGATGGTGATGCTCTTTACTTGAAGGGGTTTTTATCCCTCTGCCATCTGCTTTGGAAGGAGGCTTTGCTGCTGGCACATCTCTACCCTGACAATGTATGTTCATTTGCTTCTGCCTTTCTTCTGCTGCAGTCAGGAGGGATTTTCTTATTACTCTTTGAAGAAAGCATGTGAAGAACAAGGGCTTGGATTTTAACTGCCCCTGGTGTAAATGCCTAATGCTTTAGGAGAAATCCATATGGACATAACAAATGTGTATATTCCTTTTGTTCCTTTTTCTTTTTTCTGCCCCATTTGTCCTGCAGGAGAATTGTGTATTCAAAGGGAACAGAAACTCCTTGGTTTATGGGATTAAGATAAGCCCACTTACTCTGCAATAACATTCACAAGGAAAAAAAATGCAATTTTTAGCCAAGGAGCTGAACACAGTGTACATTATCAAATGGGGAAAAAACCCTGTTCCTGGTAGATTATCCTTAACGCTTCCAATATATAGTTAATGTTCCAACCGTTAATCCAGATGAATTGCATCTCTTTTTACTGTGCATCTTTGTACCACTGAATATATTCTGGCATGGTTGAGGCTTGGCTATACCTCTACATCTTGGACTATATTCTACATGTACTTTTCTCTCTAAATGCCTTTTTTTATCCATGTATGCATTTCTTCAGCTGCCAAATGGCTCTCCTGCTGTGGCAGATGCTTTGGCTTCGTGCTTGGTCTTTATCCCTTGTATGTCCAGATTTTGTTGGTTATACAGCATTTGTCAGCTACTTTCTGCGATTGCTCTAGTGAGCTTTTAGGAAAGTGTGAGAAACTTATTTTCTTTGTGTGTGGACTAAGGAGATGTTGTTCGGCAACATCTTGCTTTTAATTGTGAAACTCTAGTTTAGAGGCAGTTATCTTGGAGACTTTGAGGGGATCTGTAGGAAATATAGTAATGTGTTGCATATAGTATAGTGTTGCATATATTGGTATTAGGTTTGGTACCATAAATATGCAAATAAGCCTAGAGTCTCTTTGTCATTGACTTGCTGCTGCTTGTAATGGTCCATAAAACACAGCGATTTCTTCCTCGCCCCTTGTACCTGCCTGCCTACTCGGCGTATACACAGCTTATTAAGATATCTCCTGGAAGGAGATTGCAGATGAAGACTTTTACTAACTGCGCTATTCAGTAACAACCAGAAATTTCCTACAGCAGGAAGCTTTAATGTGGTTGCCAGTATTGTATTAAACATGTTCCTTTTCAGAGGGTCCTCCAGGTTGCCCACCCACTCAGCTGTATTTAGTCATCTAAAATAATGTTATTTCTCTATACGTCCACATCTGTTTTCACTCTACTGCCAATTGAAATGCTGCTGTAGATTCTCTGTGTATTGTGGCTACTTTCCCAGCATATTGAAAATTTACGCAGTGTAAGGGGATTTTACAAGTTCTCGAAAAACATGAAGTATTTTCCCACAGTAGCCGCACCGTATAACGTCTAAATGAAATGACATCTCTTCACAGGATTAAAATGTGCACCTGTGTATGACTTACTGCTTTACAGTGCCTTCACATAGATACACATAATACTTTAGTTTCTTTTATCTGAAGCCAGCATTTTCTTATGGGGAGCTTATTAAGTAGCTTCTTATCGTGAACTTGTAAGAATTAAGCCAGCTAGTGCCCTGAGTGTCCGGTGAGTGTACTTTTACTGACTGCTGTTTTGTTTGGGACACTGTTACAAGCAAAATTTCTGATTTGTGGTGTTCTGAATGTATTCTCTAGCTATTGGTAATTACTGTTGCAGGAAGCTGAAGTGTGAAAGTGCTCACATGGTGTTTGAGCAATCGACAGCTAGCGTAATCCTGTGCATGTTATGTACAGCTGCTTATTTCAGGCCTTTCCAAGAACGTTGCTTTAGGGAAGCTCTGCCTTAGACTTCTTAAGAGTTGAATGTCTGAACATACATTGTTTCCAAAACTTATTTCAACTGGGTAACTCTAATCTGTTATGTTTTACCTCCTGTGTCCTCAGTGTTAGTATTGCATTTTAAAATACTTTGACTTCAGATCTGTAATTATATTGGTTCGTGCTATTAATGTCTAAAATCCTCTCCTGTTTCTGAGGGTCACCTCTGTAGCGTGCTGCAAAGGAATTAACGAGTTGCAGTGCTGCCTTCCTAGCACAGATGATGACTTTTCAGATAAAGCTTGAGAATTGCCTGTCCTCCCTCCTCAAACCCTCCATCCCATGCTGAGCGAGTAGCATAATGAGCAGTGTGCTACCTTCACGGCAGGAGTCCAGCGCAGTGTCGGATTTGAACATTGTGAGCGCAGTTCCCTCTGACAGTCAGCAGTGCACTCGCTGGCCAGAAAAGCTGATCCCAAACTGACAGATGACTTGCTATCTTAATTTCATTAACTTCCCCACCAAACTGGAGGAGAGTGAGAGGGGATGAGTAACTTGTCAGCATGCTCTTCTAGAAGCATCTCTTAGCACTTATGTTTTAGACAAATTCCTGTGGCACATCAGGTTTGTATTATGGCTGTGTACAATTCTCCCCAGATTGCATAATGGGAGACAACTGGAGGAGCAAATGTGCGGAAAACAAAGTGGTAGGTTAGGTTTCCCTTGGAGCAGACGTGTTTTCCTAGAATTGGGACATCATAGTAGCACTGTACTTTTGTCTTTAATGAGCGTTTCAGTTGTTTTCCAGTCTTGGAGAAGCTGCAGAGATGCCTGCTATTGCTTTGAAAGTTAGGATTTGTTTCTAAATACGCTTTTCCAAACAAACTGACAGCTGATCAGCTTCTCCCCAGGCTTCCATGCCGTATTTGAGGGGGTATAGCTAAATAAATGGCCTGTTCTGGTGCCTATACTAGGAGATGGAAAGCATCCCAGCCCGTCTAGGTACTGCAGGTATTGGTCTGGAGTTCTGTGCACTGATTCTCTTCTGATTGTTATGAACTTTCTATGCAAAATCTTACATTTCTTTGAAACCAACACTGGTTGTCTGACAAGTAATGAAGCTGATTAAAACATGGCAATCATCCTGGTTCTGCTATGAAATAGTTTGTGGCTTTTTAATGTGTGTCAGGTCTTTGTTTAAAAATATCTGTCAGAATGAAAATGTTGAGAATTGCACTTCCTCAGATTTTAAGGGAGGAGGGAAAAGTAAGTTTGGATTATCTGAAATCTTACAGTCCCTCCTCAGTTTTGTTTTTTATCAGGCTTTAAGATGCTTAGAGGTGGCTTTCATATCTCAAAATCCCTTCCTAAGATGCGTAGCAACAGTTAATAGGTGAAATGACTGGGTAGGGGAAGGAAAGGTCCAAGAACTCCCATAGCCTCCCTGTTGGACATGGCAATTCTGTAATGTCAGTTACTCAGGTGAGGCCGAACACGGCACCATACCAGCTCCTGTTTTAATCTTTGATGATTATGTCAGATGGTTGTGTAAATACGGGGGGGGACACGCTGAATTGTTACGAAATGTGTCTCTCCAGTGACTATTTTGGAAATTCTGATTAAGGTTAGTTGACCATCATTTTCACTGCTAAACACAGCTTTTGTCATGACAAATTATAAAAATCCTAATTCTAATTCATTCTGGTTTGTGTATTTTTATTAGAAAAGGTACATTTCAGCTTTATCTACTTTGAATTTAAGGATGACGTATGTGAAAGCGGAAGGATTGCTGTGTATGTTTTGGAGTAGTCATGCTCAAGCATGCAGCCTCGTGCCTAACTCCTGATTGTTTCCCCTCTTGTTAGACTATAGAATCTAACTGGCGATGTGGGCGACATAATTTGCAAAGGATTCAGTGCCGCTCTGAAAACAGCAAAGGTGTCTACTGTTTACAGTATGATGATGAAAAGATTATCAGTGGCCTACGAGATAACTCCATTAAGGTAAACACTTTTTTCAGTCCTTTCCCTAGAGATAAGTGGGTAATTCTGTCTTGGAAAGCTACCTGCTTGTTTTTCCTTGATTTCTCTTGTCTCTTCATGGGGCAGTATTTATCTGTGCAAGTTTTATGAGGATGGTATGTCTTCTGCAGCCTGACAAAGTTCTCATCTGTACTTTGCTCTGGAAACTTTGAGGACTGCCAGCCAGGGGTTAATACTATTGACCCCACAGAAATGCTTGTGAAATCAGAGTTCACAAAACATGAATGAAGACTGTGTGTGCTGCTGTCCTTAGCTGTGTCTTTTGTCGTTCCTAGTAGGTTGCTTCTGTGCCAATAGGTTGCTTTCATGCTCATCATCTGTGGCGTTTCCTTTTGCAAAACTTTTATAATCTCATGATGATTGGTTATTTCATTGTTCTGTCAAAAACGTGCATCAACACTTCCTTAAGCTAAAACAGAGCACAGCCCACTGATTGGCCAGGCTAATTATAGAATCATACATTTTGGTTGGAAAAGACATTTAAGATCGAGTTCAGCCAAAAATGCTGCCAAGCCCACCATTAAACCACATCCCTAAGCACCACATCTATGCATCTTTTAAATACCTCCAGCGATGGTGACTCCACCACCTCCCTGGGCAGCCTGTTCTAATGTTTGACCACCCTTTTAGTGAAGAAATTTTTCCTCATATCCAATCTAAACCTCCCCTGGTGCAGCTTGAGGCTGTTTCCTCTTGTCCTGTCACTTGGGAGAAGAGACTGACAGTTACCCATGGATTCTTCCTGGTATCTCCAGTTTTCTTTCCTTTGCAGTTGTGGCAACGTTCAGGTCTTGAATCCATGTTCTTGATCTTGACAAACCATTTATCCTTCTTGTTTTTAACAGATTTGGGACAAAACAAGCTTGGAATGTTTGAAAGTACTAACAGGACATACTGGCTCGGTTCTTTGTCTGCAGTATGATGAAAGAGTCATTGTAACTGGATCTTCAGATTCTACAGTGAGGTGAGTGTTAAGATTTTGCACAAAAATTGAGTAGCAGAGCTGGGAATATTTACGACAATCTCCAAATAATCAGTAAGCTTTCCTAATATGAATGTGATATTATTATCACATTCAAGATATTCCTACTTGGCAAAGCAACACATCAGATAAATGTTTTTCCAAATCTCAGTCTCAGTTTTTTAGCGTTAAGGATCTCGAAGGAATGTGATCTGTATTATTTAAGACGTAGCCTGAAGTTGTAGAATGGCCGATGGGCCAACTATACAGTAATTGCATTATTTAGGGTTTCTTGTACTGCCTTCTGACATCTCTTAATTATGACTATTAATGAAAGGGTACTTGCTATATATGCAGCACTTATCTGACAACAATTTTAATGTTACTGAGTTTAAATTCTTGTATGAATTCAGTGGTCAGTAGATGTCCAACAGAGGTGTTCAGTGGAAGGGCCTTGTCTCCTTCTGGTATCTTCCACTGGTATACTGATGTCAATCTCTATAAAACCTTAAAAAAAAAAAAAAAAAACAAAAAAAAAACCAACTAATTGTAACACCCTTCAGGTAGTATAAATTAAGTAGTGATTTTTCACTTCATATAAGCTAGTAGGTAGCCCTGGAGGGTGCTACATCCCAGTTGCCACTGGCATGTGCTAAGTCTGAATGAATGGTGTAAAACTGAAAAAGTAATCTTGGATAAGATTTGTTTTGGTCTGTTCCATCTATTTACTATCATACAGGTTTTAGTCATCCTGGAAGAGTTACAGAATTGTGGTCATTGTTAAGCAGCCCTTTCTTTTAGCAGTAGTCCCACCTTAGGCATTTCCCGGCCTAATTGTTTGCTGCTGCTAGTTGTTGCTTGTGAGTCCAAGATGAGAATACTTCCCCAGCACCCATCTTCTGCCTTCCCCAAGCACTAAGAGATGTTAAGCAACCAGAGGGCTGTGTATCAGAGACAATAGCAGACGTGTGCATGTTTACACTTTATACCGTGCATAGCCATCATACTTCATTTGGACTAAAATTATTTTCTTTTGCAGAGTTTGGGATGTAAATACAGGTGAAGTTCTGAACACGTTGATTCATCACAACGAGGCAGTGCTTCACTTGAGGTTCAGTAACGGCTTAATGGTGACATGCTCAAAGGACAGATCGATTGCTGTTTGGGATATGGCATCCCCTACTGACATCACCCTGCGCCGTGTCTTAGTTGGCCATCGTGCTGCCGTTAATGTGGTAGACTTCGATGACAAGTATATTGTGTCAGCGTCAGGTGACAGGACCATTAAAGTAAGTTAGCAGAGCTCTGACGGAGGTCTGCATGCCTACCGAGCCAGAAAAGCTCCCGAGCATTATTCAGCTCTGAATAACCAAGGTGTTCATAAGTAATTCTGTACCTTTTTCTTTACCATTCGGCGAGCTGCTTCCTCTTGCTAGCTGTTAATGTCTTTACGCGCTTAACTAAGCTCATAACGTTTTTGTGACTTCTGTCGTACAATTGCAAAAAACTAAAGCCCATTTGCTGTTTGAACTCTAGTCTCAAGAGAGGTTTATTTGTTAAATGTGGCACATTTTGTGCCTTTTTCAAAGTGGTATTTTTTATTTCAATTGGCAACCCTGTTCTAGACCTGAAATTTATCAGCAGTTGTCTTTCCTCACCACGCCTTCCCCGCAGCTCAACCAGACTTTGCCATGTTTGAAGAATTAAGAGGCTGCGTTTGAAGACTATTACATACCAGAAGATTTGAGTTACCCAGAGTGTATTAATCTAACAAAGGCATTTCCACCCTCCCCTCTCTAGAACCAGAGCTACCTTAGACTGTGCCAAAAAGCTCTTGGCAGTTTGGTGTCCAAATACCTGCCAGAGATCCTGCTGCACTCTCTGTTGGGAAATTAGCCGCTGGATACTCTACGTTACAACTTCAATTACAGTTCATTAAAAATGGGCAAAGTTGATCGAATAATTTAATGTTAAGAAAGAACCAGCCACCAAATTTTTATAGGCTATGGTTTTGGCCTTCTCTTACCAAAGAAATTGCTAGCGATCCACTAGTAAGAAAAATATAGGGGTTTTGTGTATGTGATAACTTCTACTTTTAAAGATGATTACTGACTTATCAAGATTCAAGTGTAATCAAGCTTTTAAGATCATTTGGGGAAGTCTCTACCACCTTGAAAATATTTTATATACAGCCCCTCCCAACTTTTCTCATTGACTCAATGTGCAATAGCAGTGCCCATGGCTCTTGTCACTGCTAGATCCCCATAGTGCCAGTCTTCCGTTAATGCCAGGTCCCCACTCTTTGCCCATAAAAATACTGTGTGAGTTTTCATCCACTGTCCAGCCAAGTCAGACCTCTTCTGTTCATGAATTCATAACGGCTTCTATTGACATTCCAAAACCTTGTTGGGGTGTAATTCTCAGAGAAGTATGTGTCTTGTGTTTCACAGGTCTGGAGTACGAGTACGTGTGAGTTTGTTCGTACTCTAAATGGGCACAAGCGTGGCATTGCATGTCTCCAGTACAGGGATCGACTAGTTGTCAGTGGATCTTCAGACAATACCATTAGGTGGGTGCCCATGAACTGCTATCGGTATGTAACTGCACATTTGCATGTGTGAAAATACGATTTCCTCTGATCTTTGATGCTGTCCTGCACGGCTGCATGGGCAAAACATCCTTGGTATGTCTTGCTATTGGAGCAGATGGTGTATGAATGAAACTTAACTGAGTGTGAGAGTAAACATCTTGCGTCCCTGTGAAAAAGTGGGACACTGAGGTTTATGTCAAAGTTAAACAAAACTTCTCATCTATTGGTATAGTTTATCACCCTGTTTTCTGCTAGGAGAGATGAGGAAGACGTTGGGCACTGGTTTTCTTAATTACTTTCTGAATCTCTAATCATGGGTTTATGCAGAATAGAAAGAAGTGTATTAAACTTCACAAAGATAACTTTTTAAGACGTGTCCAACCTTTAGTTATATGTAATTTTGAATGACTAAATTAATTTTGATGTACTGCAGCTGCGACACAAACTTCTCTCTGAATTGTGTGCGAAGAACATTTCATGGTTCTCATGCTTTTTAAGCAAATTATGGGATACCTCCCACAGAAAACCATTCAGTAGCATGCTTAAATCCCTGCGTGTGAGATGAAGCGCCAGTGCTCAACCTGAAGTACTCAAAGACTTTCTCCTTTGTTCTCTTAAGGCTATGGGACATTGAATGTGGTGCCTGTTTAAGAGTATTAGAAGGCCATGAAGAACTGGTTCGATGCATCAGGTTTGACAATAAGAGGATTGTTAGTGGAGCCTATGATGGGTATGTTTTTGAAAGCAATTTAAAAAAAAAAATAGCCTTTCTTAGCAAAGCAGCTTCTGAAAGCTATTGAGCCTTGTGTTCCCTTGTGTAAGGGTTCTCTTCTGATTTGACTAATGGATCAGTTATATGGACTAATTGAATCGAGTGGCTTCTGCTTGAGCATCTCAATGCAGCAGGTTGCAGTTTTAAGTAGCCAAGAAACTACTTTTCTGGTGCTCTTTAACACACTCCTAAATTATGTTGTCATTCAAGCCGGACTTTCTGTAGATAGCAAACTTTCGTTTGGCTGAAGTGACATTCCTTTGTTTCTTCCTTGAGGATCTGCTACTTGCCAGGTCCTGTGTGCTTGAAGTAGTTTAGGCTTTCTATTTTTGTAAGACAGCAGCACTGAAAATGTTCATCGCAAGTGTAAATATATCTTGTGGGGCTCTCAGAAGTCTTTACTGACCATTACTGTTGGGTTAAGGGCAGCAGCCCCACTTTTAGTGCTTCTGACTCGCTCAGCATTTTCGGTGTGTGGTGCATTCACGGCAGCTTACATCTATGTCCAAATTCTCCACTTCTTTCTCTGCCTGATTCATACTTCAAGTGAACAGTAGTTACTGAAAAACATTCTTGAACTGTGTTTGTCTCTAGCCTTTTATTTGGGTCTAGTGACTCACTGGGGTTGGCAGTCCCAGCTTCATTCCCACTGGAACTTTACACCTCATCAGTAGTGCTGTGAGCTTTTGGGATCTTCTGCAGTTCCAATATGGCTTGTGCGTACATAGTACGTTTATCTTTCATTTAACCAATCCTCTTGGTCCATCACAAAGACATCACTGCATTTGCTTCTAAAAGGAAATGCAAAACTGTGTTCTATGATATTTAGCATTAGTGAAGATAGATTCTAACATTTTGCTTATCATGATGAAGTAGCTGTAGGGAAAAAAAAAAATCTGGCATGCTTTCCATTGCTTTAGGTGTTTCTTTTATGCTTATACTTGAAACCACTTTCATAATGACCTTCTTACTTTGTTTTATAGCAAAATTAAAGTTTGGGACTTGCAAGCTGCTCTTGACCCTCGTGCCCCAGCAAGTACATTGTGCTTGCGTACATTAGTGGTATGTAAAATTAATTCATTTGAGGTTATCTGAAATCTTTTATTTGTAAGTGAGAGACATTTTATTAATTATAATGAGATAGGTGAGAAACTCGGGATGTTTTATAAAGCCTAGGCTGCTGCTTATTCTAAGAATAAAGAAAAAATATATTGTTATATCCTAAATGATTTGGATCTGAGCTTAAAGGAAAGATCAAGTTTTTCTAATTTGAGATTCTTAAAAAAAAATAAAAAATCAGCATGACACTGTATCAAATCATTCTAGTTATTGGTGTGTTTCCCTAATATCCTTGTAGGGCTGGCTTTAAATGTCCACTTATTAAAAAGGGAGGAGGAGTCTTGTGAGCCTTTGTGAAACCTTTCTCCTAACCCTTCAGTTTGGAAGGAAGAGATGTGAAGAGGGAAGGGAGGTTGAGTCAAATGGATTACCACAGGAACTCTAGTCACTTCAGAGGACTATCAGATTTAAGGCTGTTGCTTAAGTTATGTTTTTATTTGAAATGAAGGTTTTGGTTTATGACAGTAGACTTAATTAAAAATAGATTGGGGAAATGAGTTTGTTCTTTTCACTGAAATGTGCATGAAACTTTACTTCAGGAGTCAGTTTGACAAGCTATTGGCAACCCAAAGTTATTGACTGTATGGGATGGTTACTGGCTTATTCAGCATGTGCTTGGCCTTTCCAACACCTAAAGAAGTGCTTACATGGCTAGAAATATGTCTAATTTTTCTTTCTATTCAGTAGTCTTTGCATAGAGGTGAGATTTAACTATTATTTTATTCCACATGAATGGGGTGTATTTAGTTTTACTGAAGAAGTTGATTCTTTCCCTTCTTGTGGGTACCCTGTAGCTCAGGTTATAGTTTGGAGATCAGTCTGACAGCTTGGCTTAGTTCTGTAACAAAGGTTGCGTACTCATTTTAAATTTATTAAAAATGAAAAAGCAGGACAAAGGAGAACCTTTTCTGGGCCTCTTAGTGCCATTTTGAGTTTTCTTGCATGTACTCCTCCACCTCCCTTATGGCAGCATTTGAACGTGTGCTGCTCTTGACTGGTGAGCCATAATGATCCTTTCAGCAGCGTGTCCGAGCTGCAGCTGTGCTGTGGTGTATTGGGGCTATAGGAAAATGGAGTCAGCAGCGGTGTTGAATGCAAACGTTGTATAAGAGAAGGAGCCCTGGCAGATTGTCAGTGCCAGCCAATCTTCTAAATTGCTGCTTCTTGATGGATAGGCTGCTTTTGTTTTTAATAATCTCAGCCTCTTTGGCTGTCCCCTCCAGAGGAGGCTTGGGGTTTACAGCGCTGGATCTGGAAGCTGTGTGTTTTGCTGAAAAAAGCTTACATACAAAATCAACTTTTCTTAAACTTGAATGTAATTATAACTAAGGGTTTCTTAACGAGCACACCAGAGTTTGAACACACCGTTCTGTTTTCAGACACACATGTGATGTAATGACTTGTTACCCTCTTCTTGCCTTGCTAACTTGATTTCATATTGCTCACAGGAACATTCAGGACGTGTCTTTCGACTCCAGTTCGATGAATTTCAGATCATTAGTAGTTCCCATGACGATACAATTCTGATTTGGGATTTCTTAAATGTGCCACCCAGTGCTCAGAATGAGACCCGCTCTCCATCTAGAACATACACTTACATCTCCAGATAACAGTCTGCACTTTACTACCCTCAGAAGGTAAATTGCCCTCTTTTTATTGGATGCATTATAAATACTTGAAATTATCACTCTGCCTGCAGGTTGACTTAGTCAAAACAGCAAGCTGATGTTTTCCTTAAGAAAATAAAACCTATTTATGCCACTTCTTTCACTATCTAGTCTTTTTATGGTCATGCTTCAGCTTATAAAACTTGTCATGGTATCTTACCTGCTTCTATAATCCCTTCTGCTTATAACTGGGTACTTCAGGTATTTTATGGAAAGTTATTACATTTACAACATTCTTGGAAATTGAGGAGACTTGGTGTGTTGCACAAGTATTCCAGATGTGCAGTCAGAGCCTTTTAGAGTTCTTGATGCGTCTGCTTGCAATGTGAAGCTTTGTAATGAGCGTTGTAATGCATCTGTATGTAGTAAACTGAACGCGTGTATGAACTTTAGACAAACGCTTATCAGAAATGAGCAGTTCTGTGGTAACCACAAATAGTAGGGAAAGCTTTCAGAACTGAAAATCACATCATGTTAGGCAACATGACAACTCAGAGCTGTCAGAAACAGTGCACGTGAACTTTGCCTATTTTATTTCCATTTTTTCTGCAAGTCAGCTTCATTCAGTTCTCGAAGCACAGTGGGTAAAAGCTCCACTGTAGATCTGTCTGTTAGGACAGTGGATTCTTTTCCTTATGTCATCTATGTTGCTGCCAACAGTTGCACTTCATGCTATAAATAGCTGTGAACGCTGGGGCTTGGAAACACAGAAATTGCCTTACCAAAGCAGAGCAGTCTCCCCCTTCTCCAGTGCCCTGTCTCCGCCAGTGCTGAGGCTGGATGCTTCCAAGGAAGTGGAGACACCGCAGCAGGAGGAGTTAGGAGTAACGTTGCCCCAACAGGAAGGATTTATTTTATTTGAAGTAGATAATTAGTAGTTTGCTTAAACATTGTGGGAAAAGCTTTTCCTGTCTTCATGTAAGCGAGGATTTTCAGTATCTCTATGTTTAAAACCTGCTGTGGCAATGAGTTCCTCAGATTTTTCCACTCCTTCTGTAGGATCTCTGCTTCTGGCTGGGAAATACCTTCCCTTGTGAAGACACAATTTGCTTCTTTGAGACACTGGTTCTTAAAAATTAGTTTTCTTTTACCTGTAAGCATGCCTCAGGAAAGTGTTGGCTGCTTTTCCTACTAACTGAACTCCTACTAATTTTTTAAAAAGCCAAGATAATGTCCTCTCTGGATAGGACACTTGGATTTGTTGGCTTGTCACATTTCACAGAGGGTCAAAGCAAAAAGCTGGCCATTGCTAGACAGAGTTGCCTGTCTTTCTGAACCTGTAATTACTTAATATAATTAGGCCCATGATTAAGGAAGAAGTCTGATGCTATGATGATGAGCTAGTATGCAGAATCAGCAGTTAATGGAACTTTCCCTTAGAACCACATTTTAAGAACACTGCTGCAAGGGACTTCAGTAAAACTCATGGACTTTCCTTATCCTGCCTGCAGTAGGACTACAGAAATTTCAGGAGGCTGAACTGCCAAACGTAATGTTTGCACAGAGTGGGGAAGTGACTAAAGACAGAACTTTCTGGGAGATAAATCCTGAAACTACCCAAGGAGCCAGCTCCTCCAGCACTGCTTACTTGTGACTTCCACTTGAAAGTTATTTTATTTGGTCCAGGATGAGGTACTTGCATCCCTGTTGTGGAAAACTTGATTCTGTCACTGATAGTAATGTCCCTGGGGACTTTGTCCTGTTCCTGTTAAGACAGAGGTACCACCATTGGCTTCTGTGCCCCCTGGGTCCATACCTGAGAGAACTGCCATGGAAACTCCAAGGCTTGTTGAAGTTGAATTGTTTTCTCTCTCTATGGAAAACTTTTTTTTCCCCCTTTCTGAGTAATTCTATTTTTTTTTTCCCCGTTGCCTTTTCAGGCAGATAGAATAGACTGCATGAGAAGTCAACGATAGTTTTAGGAACACTCTCTCTGTATTGCAGTTCATACACCAGTGCTTTCTTCTGGTAACTTACAAAATAACTTGAGATTGACAAATTCTTTTTTTGCTTTTTTGTTTTGTTTGTTGTGTTTTTTAAAAAATTACATAAGTATATTTGCTGGGCTTTTATTAGTTTTGATTCCTGGAAAAGCTATATGTAGCATGTCTTAAGCAAAAAAGAAATTAGGAGTTGAATAAAATTTATATCAATTCACTTGACCATGTGGCCCACAAGACCCACTGTCATTGAGATTTGTCAGGGCAATATGAAATGCCTTTGGCAGTGTGTCCTTCCCTTCAAATTCTGCGTGCTTGACAGTTTTGCACAGCCTATGGTCTGACTTGTCCCACAACACCCAACTGAAACAACGCAGATGTCCGTATCCTGGGAGTCGTCGGTGTTGGTAATGACAGTCCCTTCATAATTATTTCCTATAGAGGAGAGATGCTGTGATGTCACTTTTTGACAGGTTTGTCTGACTTCAGAATCCGAAAAACCATAAATCTACATAAAATTATGGTCAAAGAGCTAATATTTCATTATGAAATTTAATGAAACAGTTTTATATGCTTTCAAATATTATAGTCTTCTGAATTTTGAAGCAGCCCTGTACACTTTTTTTTACAAGGCTTGCAAGGTTATGCCTCTTCAAAGCGGATCATTTTTGACAGTCCTGGCAGTCGGCTGCGAGAGTTTTATTGCTTTCTGTTGAATTCCTGTTGTTTATTGTAACATGATAAAAATTGTTACCATATGATAGCCTAATATTCTTATATTAAGCACTAGGACTTGGGCTGGGGGAAGGGAAGTTAAGGGGAAGTGCCTAAAAATGTTTTAACCTTTCATGAGAATTTCATATTAGAAGAGGGTGGTTCTCTGTAGTCCATAAAAATGGTTTTGGGAAGTGACAGGTAAAATCAGAGTTCCAATTTAATTACCCCAAGAACTTGCACTGGCTCCAAGCTAATAATGGAGTCAAGTGGCTGAAAAAGCTGACCGAAATATAAAACTACTTGAGTTTTTTTGTCTATGTTCTTAAAAACTCGTGTATTAAAGCAACTCAACTTGCATCATGCAAAAACTTGCTCTTCTGCAGTGTGGAGAAGAAAGGAAGATTTTCTCACAGTAGGTCAGTGTTTTAGTAAATGGAGTTCAGCATTTAGTGAGACAAGCTAGTGGTTCCCCTCTTAGTCCCCAAGAGAGTTTCTGATTCTCATGGTGTGTAAGAAAACTGCCAAACTATAGGTGACCCCCAAGGACTAGTGCCGTTGAGACTCTCTCTTCAGCTGTATGCAGAGCATGTTCTACAGTGAAGGCAATGTCCTCTGGAGGTGCATCTCTCCTTGAAGGAAGGACTTCTAGCACAGAGGGATGTATTTAATGGTGAGCACCCTCTTCATGTGTCGCCCAAGCGTTGTGCTTGTCGCAGGTGTTTTGCCTCTTTGGTTTCAGCCTGGAGTGCAGAAGATGGTGTGGGCCTAATTTCCTCCGGATGTCTCCAAGTGTTGCTTTTTGATTTGTATCTTCTGTCACTTCATCTTGTCTTTTGTCTTTTTCAGGGTTTCACAGTCTTGAACTACTGGATTTTTGGCTACTACATGCCTGAAGATGTTGATTGACAGCTAAAGTCAGAATTGGTTCTAGATGCTGTGTAGATGCAAAGCAGCACAATTCTATATCTAAATTTCTTAATCTTTCCTGCTCTCAGTGGTCGTCTTTGAATTTACTACAAATTCACTGACTTGGAGTAGATGAATTTCAGAAGCCTATCCTTCCCTGCAGTGAGAAATCCAAAGCTTCACATGTAAATTGTCTGTAGAAACTGAACTCTGATGGCTTGTTTTTCAGAAATAAATCAGAAGTCAAGAAAGGACTTGGCCTAATTTATATTGCTTTGCACTTTTGTCTGACTTTAAAGAAAAAAACATTCTCCAATGAAATTTGGGTGCCAAACACATACCCAGAATGTACAGAGCTTTGCTTTCAAAGTCACCGTTGTCCTTTAGACTCTACTCTCATGACAGATTCAGAGCCTGTTTTGTTTGATAGGAGTGTACGTTGGACTCTTAGAAATATTTCTGAATTACTCAGTAATATTTTTGGATTACAGTTGTTTCTGCACCAATAATTTCTTTTAAATTAAAGATTACCTGTAATTCAGGCTAGGTTATCTAAACTAGTTGTATAGCACTGTCTTTTCCTTTTAACTGTGCTCTGTACTACAGCCGTCCTACGCTTCCTAATGTTTGGTATAGTAAAACCTTTCCATGTGTGCTTGCCTCATTTCAAATACTGTATAAGCATGTAGATATAATGTACATAACAGCGTAACCTCCGGGTGCTGGCGGTCAGGGTGTCCTGACACTACACACTAATACAAAATGTGGTAGCACTTGGCAGCAGGATGTTCTAACTACTGGCACTGTCGGGGTTAATATGAGTTACCGAGACATTTTCTCTGCAAAAGGAGGTTTTCAGTATTCATTAGGATTTTTTTTTTTTTATGGGAACTACATATTTTAAAATGTAATTTCTAAACTTTTTAAAAATTAAAAAAATGTTTAATTTATGTTCTGTATCTTATATTTTTTGTGCCGCAGTATTTACAGGTGTCTTTCTTTAACACCAGTAGGTCCTCACAAATGCCTGCTGATGTCCTTCTTTAGCATTAGTTTGGCTGCTCAATGGAGAAGATGCCATGGGCCAAAGTTAAATTTATTTATGTTTGATTTGTAACACTTCCTTATGGTGGAGCGGAGGTCCCTTCAAGTCGATGCTCTGGTTTCCATGCTGATTACCGTGCTAATTACCATGCTGGTTTTCTTTTCTGTAGCTGTGACCGTGTGGCCACATCCTGGCCATGGTTCCTCTTCGTTAGCACGCTTTTATTAGGAAGTCTCTGTAGTTTCTTCTTATGTTGTCATAGTCTCCCCTCTAATTTATGTGGTTATATAAACGCTACTGCATTTTTCTTATGTCAGAATAAAGACATGGATAAATGCAAAAGTGACTATTTTATCTGCATTAGCTGTGTGTGACTACGCCTGTCGGTGGCTTTTCTTTCATGCTTCAGTTGAGCTCAGCATGAAATCTGCCTCTTTTCCTGGGGAAGATGTGCGCTGGCACAGAAGTGTATTGTCGTTCCTTTGATCGTTTGTACGTCGTGTATTTTTTGTCCTCTGGCAGCACTTTTGTGGGTTTGTGTTTTTCACTTTTCCAGTCAGAAAGGTTAGAGGATGTCTGATTGCCGAGGGGTTGCTCCTGCGTGGCCGGCGGGGCAGCCGTGCTCAGACGCGTCGTTTCTGTGTTGAGGGAGCGCAGAGAAAGCGCACGTCAAAGCGTTACCGAACTGTTGAAGAAGTGCGACTTAAGGGTTTCTCCTCTTCACCCTTCACATTGAGAGGTGTTGGGATCAGTGTTTCAGTTAAACTCCCGTTTATGTGTAACTACGACAATATTTAATTCCTTGCGATGACCGAATGTGATGAAGATTAAAAACGCGCTCTTGAGCATCCATACGATCAGTTTTTGGTAAGCTCGGCAGTAGTTTGTGTAAGTGTCTTACTTTACCCTTCCCATCTAATGGCTTTAATATTAAACTGTTTAAAAAGAAAAAACCTGTCGCAGCCCTGAAGAAAAAGGTATTTGTTTCTGAAGAACGGAGTCCTTTTTTTTTTTTTTTTTTTTTTCTAAATGCATGTGTAAGATTTAAATTCCTGTTTTTCCTTGGAAGATAATGGTATTTGAACATGCAGTCTAAACTTCTTTGTGCTTTGTGTAACATAGCAGTGGACTTTTGTGATTGGCACCCGAGGAACTTGACTCCTGGGATTAATGGTAGTGATCCTGGCTGCACTCTGGACTTTGTTTTGCTAACCATAATTGAGCAACTGTACATTACTGCTATATTAATGTTTCAAAGCACTGGGATAGTCTAATTCGAACTTGTAATTATGTTTGCCAATTATCTGTTTGGAAAGTTGGTGTATGAACAGCTTCTTGAAACTGTTAAATTGTACAGATACCGTTCATGATCTAAAGCTTTGTACTGTGGAATGTGCTTAATAAAAAAAAAGTTTGAACTTAATTTGTCAAATAAATGGATAAATAACGTCACCTAACCCAGCGCTGGCATCGCGCGTTAGTTAACACAGGCTCGGCTCGCGGTTCTGCTGCCCTGGAGCTGCTCTTGGTGGGTGTTCTCCTTCGCCCGCGCTGGCTGCTGGTGGTGTGGCCCCAGCGGGTGCCTCGCCCCGCACGTTCGGCAGTGCCCAGTGTAAGGTGTGTGGCTGCCGGGCCAAAGCGTTTGGAGTCTGAGGTGTCTGCAGTGACCCGGCTGTGTGCTCTGGTGCGGGGGCCTGCGGTTCTGAGATGGTTTGTTACCCCTCCCTTTGTTACAGCACGTACTTCGGGAGGATGCCGTCAAAACCATAGCTGAGCTTGTTCCCCCATCTCGGAGGCACTTAACTCCGCTTTGCTGCAGCGCTTCCGTGTTGCACCTCAGCAGAAACAGCACAAGGATAATTTTTTCTTTATCAAGAATGCAGATAGAATTTTAAAAGTATTTAAAAAACATTATCATCTCCTTGACAATCTGAGTTGAGCCCTGTGCAGATAAAGGGTCTTCCAGTGCTAACTCTGTCTCAAGAACAACTTTTTATTGGATTTTCTTTACCTAATTTGCAGTCACTAGGGAGAGTAAGTGATTCAGAGTTCTCATCCTTCCCCTTTATCCCCTGGTCTTCTGTCAGTGGATTTATTTGTGAGTCAAGTTCACTTTTAAACCATTTGAGAAGCTGCTGCTGTGTGGTTCGAGGGTTACTCCTGTTCATTTCTGAATGATCAGCCCAGAAGTGATGGATCATGCAGATCCTCCACCGCTGCCTCATGCCGTTGGCACGGGGGGGACTGGCCAGGACCTTGCTGGCTTGACACGTCCAGGCACGACGGCAGCAGCGAGTGAGAACTTCTTGTGAAATCATCGCACTTCAGCCTCTCTGTGGAGCTTGAGCTGACTGTGTACGCCGACCCTGGGGCTCACCAGCGAGCTTCTCTTGGAAAGTGTTCTTTTTTGGTAAAGTGCATATTGGAAGCACTAGCCTGAAATGTTTTTAAAGGTGCTATAAACTTCGTGCTAAGAATGTGAACAAAGTTCTGGCTAAGAATTTGCAAATTTAGTCTTCAAAATATCTCTCTAATGTAGTTTACTGTTTGTTCTTGGCCCACTCTGACACTGGATAATTTTCAAAGCAATTGTGCTGCTGCTCAGTTGGTGGCTGCACTTCAGTGAGAGGAAAGCAAGGAAAATCTCATGTGTTGTCTGCTAGAAGTGTGCTATCAAAAGTGAAGTCTTGCTGAACTCTTCAAAGGGGAAAAAAACTGAAAATCATTATCCCAATAAGCCATAACAGCTCTGTGATCTATCTGCTAAAATCTGGAGTATCAACTTTGAGGTCAAACTTTAAAATTCCATCTTATCTGGGTGCCCTTTGGTTTTGGTTGTTTTGTTGGGTTTTTTCCTTGCAGTTGTAGCCTATTGAGCAGCTATCTGGTAATTCCCACCAGAGAACTTCATGGTGGAGTTGTGGAGGCACCTCTGACGGGTGCTCCCACCCATCCTGGGGTGGTCTGGGGCCCCTATTGACTCTTCCCTCTCACCAAAGTTTGGGAGCAATGCGCTGTCCTGGGTGTGCTGTGAAACCCTGAGAGCATGTGGGCGAGGAGGGAGATCAGGGGCCATCTGGCCCTGGTTAAAGAGAGGCCATGGAACCTCAGGTTGCAAGAGGTAGCCCTGGCCAGGAACTCTGCAATGGGTTGGGGTTTCCTTGCTGTGGTCCAGCAGCACATGGCTTCGCTGTGGGCTGTTACCTGCTGCTCTCAGGATGGAGGACCGTGGGCTGCTGTCGGTCCTGACTGCTGGTGGCTTGTGGTAACCAGGCGATGGGAAAGGGTTTGCGCTTAGAGATGGGGATGTGTGAGGTCCCTCAGCACCCTGTGCTGGGGGGGAGCGATGGTTTTGCCAGCCAGCCATGTCCCTGTCCTCTGCTGTGCGTGGGCAGCGGTGGGTTTCCTTGCTTCAGCACAGCTGTGGGCATCGTTGGTCAAGAGGGTTGGAAGCAAAAAGTGCTCAACAGAGAACTACAAATTCTTTTTATAAGATTCTTTTAAAGCTTGTATCTGAAGATACGCTGCAGCGGGCTGGGCTGTTGTACTTGAGCTGTGACTCTGGCAAGAAGGCTTGGTGGTGGCTCTCCTGGTTCGGGTTTTCCCACCATAGTGCAGTTCTCCAGCCTCATCTGTCACACGAAGGAGGTGGCTGCCTGTCTGTCACTGTGAGGACTGGGTGCTATCTGCTAGGATTAGGTGCTGTCACGTGTCCCTCTGTTCAGGAAGGTCACTCTTGGCTGCTCCACCATGTCAGCACTGCGAGGTAACAGCTTCACAGCAGACCTGGTACCTTTTCCATTGGACTCAGCTTGGCCTGGGCTGGCTGTTGAGGTCAGAGCCATGTTCATGAGCTTTAATTGGGTACAACTGCACCCTTGAAATCTCCCTGCCTGTGTCTCTGCCGTGCCCTCATCCCAGCAGAGCCCTGTCTCCTCCTCAGCTCCCTCTTTGACCTTCACACCACAAAATTATGGGGCCAACCTCCGCCATGGCCTGCTGAGGCTGGTGCCACAGCTCTGCATGTCCAATGGCCACAGCACGGAGGTGCTGGATCCCTGTGCTGGGCACCCACTGCCTCAGCCAGGCCCGTGGGTGTGTGGGTGCTGCCAGCCCTGTCCTTGCCCCTGCTCCTGCTCTCCCCTGCCCAGAGCTGCTCAGCTGCAGTGCAGAGCTGCTGCCTGCACAAGTCAGGTGCCTCTGGGAGGATGGGAAACAGTAAATTTCCCTTCTGGAGAAGCATGAGGGATGTATGTTTTTGGAAGTTTATTCTTGGTGCTTGCTGGAAAGGCTCCACGAACAGCAGCGGCCGCGGGTGCCAACAGAAGATGGATGGGGGCGAGCACCTGCTCCGGGGAGACGTTTTCCCTCTGGATGTGGAGAAAAGCTGCAAAATGTTCCCACTGTGCAGTTGTGTACCTGCTGCACAAGTGGCCCTTGCTGGGCTCCAGCACGAGCTGTGCCAGTGTGGGAGCTGGTTTCCTCACACCTGGCAGTGCAGATGGGATGGCTGGGCTACCACAGGCCACCAAGGGCCCAGCCCCTGCTAGCCAGGGTGGCAAGGCAGCCCCGGGCTGGGTGGCCCATTTTTCATCTGGAGACGGGTCTCAGGCTGAAGTAGAAACAGCTTTCCTTGTCTGAGAAGAAAGAATTGCAGTTTCATCTTTTCCTTGGCGCAGGCCAGTGCAAATAAAGTGAGATGCCTTTGTATCTCTTGACTTATTTTTTTTCCACAGTCAAAAGTTTTGTATTTTCTTTTCCTTCTTTTTGCCCTTTGAAGAAGCCCTTTGAAAGTTTTGTTTTTAATTTCCGAACACATCATGCTCAGAAAAGAAAATCTTGCCTTTTTTTTTTCTCTCCTGTAAGTCTTCCACCAAGATGGGCTGGCACATCCGTGTTGGAGGATCAGTGAGCTGGGGGCTTGGGCTTTGTCAGATGAGCTTCTCAGCAAGGAGGGCGGTTGGCAAGGAGGCAGTGCCTGGCTTTCAGCTGGAGGAGATCATGGGGTGCCCATGGGCCCACCTTGGTAGCAAAGGCTGCTCCTGAGCTGGCACATCACTCCAGCAAAGCCTCTGCTTTGGAAAGGTGCCTCTTCCACAGCCAAATCTCTGCCTTGAGGAGAAGAGACCAAAGGTAAACTGAGGCACCAGGCTTCTGCATCTGGAACCGGCCGTGCTTTGGGGTGTGTGGAGCAGGGAATGGCTCTGTTTCACCCCATGTCTGGCCGCTGACAGCTCTGGCTGCGCAGCCACAATTTGCCCAGTGTCACGGACAACACAGCCTCTGACAAACCTCATGTAAATATGGGATGTGTCCTCACCAGTAACCCTGAAGTCTTGCTAGAACAGAGAGTTCCAAACAAAAAAGAGGAGCGTGATGCTTGGCTGTGGAGTGATTTTTTGGGTTCTCTCTCCCACTGCCATCAGACGTACCTTCTTTATGATCAATTAAGCACTCTTTCACCTGGGATCCTTGGGTTTCTCCTTAGAAATGTGAGCTTCTCTAGAGCATCTCTGGAAAGCAGGTGTTGAGCTGTGGGGTGCACAGTGCTCAGCCAAGTTCCCTGTGTTTTTCTCAGGTTGTGGTTGGTCCTACAACTGATGGAGCCTCCTCAGACTCAAGGTTTTGGGATGCTCTGCACAGAAGCTATTTTAAACAGTAGCAGGAGATTTGCAGGTCTCAAACGGGGCTGGCTGCCAGCTTCTCCAAGCTGTCGGTGGCAAGGTGTGCCTGCTCTGATTTGGGAATCAGTGAGCAGTCCCTTGTGCCAGTTTGTTAACTCTTACAAATGGGAATGCTTTTAAAGGATGGGCATGTTCACGATAAAAAACCTCCAAAAACAAGCAAAAGGCTGAAGTAATTCAAGCTCTCAGGGTTTCTTGAGCCATTCAAGCTCTTAGGATCTCAGGAGCACGTGTGCTTGTTTGTTTTTTGAATGAGGGAGCTGGTATTCACAAGAGGTGGGAAAGAAGCTGCTGTGAAGAGTCATGTTTTTAATGTCAGAACAGGCTGTTGGTTTTGTGATGCAATTTCTTTGGGGATGGCTGTGGTGAGCAGCCGCGAGGCCTCTGCTCCTCTCCAGCTCTTACCCCTCAGCAAGCAGCTGCTGGGGCTTGGACTGGGAGCTTTAATGGGATTTGCCTCTGGGCTGTTTGTTTCGTTCTCTGGGTAAGGGCTGATACATGCCATGCTGTCATCTGGCTCTCGACCGAGAAGTGATATGTTGGCTTGGGCTCCATCTTACCTGCATCCATGGGAAGATGCTCCTCCAGCCTGACCCTTCCTGTGCAGCTGTCCTGGTTTTGCTAGGATAGAGTTAATTTTCTTCTCAGTAGCTAGAATAGCTGTGTTTTGGTTTCAGTGTGGGATTTGTTATGAGAAGAATGTTGATAAGGTACAAGGACACCGTGTTTTGGGTAGTTTGCGAGCGGAAAGGACTGGGAGGGGCAAGCGTAGTAATTGGCAAAACCAAGAATTGGCATTTGGTTGTGCCAATGAGATATTCCATATCATACCACGTCATAGCCAGTATATTAGCCAGGGTTGACCGGAAAGTGGGGGGATTCTCTTGGGAATCACTCAGGCTTGTTCTTCTGGGATTGAGGTTTCAGGTTTGGGGTGCCTTTTTGCTCCTCTGGGATCACTGTTGGTGGGTGGTGAGCAATTGTACTGTGCATCGCTCAGTTTTATATATTATTATTAACATGATTATTATCATTACTATTTTAATTTTATTTTACTCCAATTATGAAATTGTTCTTATCTCAACCTACAAGTCTCCTTACCTTTACCTCTTTAATTCTCTCCCCTGTTCCCTGGGGGGGGGAAGAAGCGGAGATGCGGGTGGCTGCATGGTGTTTGGCTTCCAGACAAGTTAAACTACTACAGCAGTGCTCACTTGTTTCCTGTTGATGAAGAGCAACAGGGATAAAAGGTCACAAAAGGATTCAAAATTATATAGTCTGTTTTTTTCTCATTGTTTTTTAATAGCTTTACTGAAATTAATCTGTTGTTGAGGAAACTAACTTATGGGAAATATGTTTCTGTAATATATTTGGTGAAATTCATGCGTATTTTGTAAAAAAACCCCAAAACAACAAACAACAACAAAAACCTCAAACAAATGAAAGCTGTAGAGACTTTTCATAATGTGAATCTTTCAGCTGGAAGGAAATCCTCCATAGGTGAAGCCAGTGCCTTCATGCAACTTCTGCTGCACCCAGTCCTGAGAGAGGCTGAGCTTCCCATGGGAGCTGCCTAGTTAAAGTGGAAAGCAGGTTAGAGGACTGAGTTCTCAGTGCTTTCCCAAGAGATTCAGTTCAGATTCATGCCCTGGGCATCTGTATATTTACAGCACCAACCACAATATCCTATTGGATCCAATCAAGGTCTCAGTCCTTACTTTAAAGGTGTGTAACAGTCTGGGCTATGGATTTCTGACAGCTAAAAGCTTCCAGCCTGGATTAAACAGCACGGCATCGCTGGCAGTGTGGATGGGTAGAGCACGTCTGTGCAGGACATGGACCTTCCTCTGCTGCAGCAACAGCCTGGGAGGCGCCCAGGAGCTGAGGGCTGTGGTGAGCACTGCTCGCCCTGGGGAGCCTCAGGACCAACTTCTCCTAAAGAATGAGCATAGGAATAATGCAAAAAGTAAATTCAGGAAAGATCCTCTTCTCCACCTTACCCTAACAGTGCTTCTCCTAGAAATCCCCGGCCAGACCCAACCTAGAGGAATGCATTCCTATTCCTCTCTGGAATGTGCTGCTCCACCGGCAGAGATGGAGAGAAGCAGCACCATGTGCCAGACACAAACTTAGAGCCCCGTTGCAAAAGGCTGTGACTATCAGTGCGGTTTAAACCCCACCCTTGGGGATATTAAAATTGCATTTTGGTTGCTCTGTGGCAGTTTGATGGGTTTTTCTTGTGATCTGGGCCCAACCTGCCGTGCTCTATGTCAATGGCAGGTTTTATAGCTGCCCTGTGTAGTGTTGGACCCTGTGTTCTGGCCGCCTCGCCATGCCACTGCTCCGGAGTGGGGTGGGCTGGAGCGCTCAGTGACTTTTCCAAGCTCCAGCTTTTCCCTGGATACTTCAAAAGCATTTGTGCTGTGCTCTGTGGTACCAAAATAGGATGCAAGTCAGTTGTTAATCACTTACATACCAGGAAAAAATACTGCGATGAGAGGCAGCATCTTCATGGTCCTGCTGTGCGCCTTCTATGGAGATGCTTTTTATTTTCCAGATTTTTCTTGACCAGAAGCTGGAATTCAGGATATAATAGGACAAAAATCAGCAGTAATTACCCATATCTATAGCTATCATCCTCTTTGAAGACCTAGTTGGGGCTCAGTCCAGGTATGGTAGCATTATAAAGGACTTATTTGAATCTAGACCTCTCTTAATCTAGTTGTTTGAGCTCACTCAGTTTCCCTGGGTGTTTCCACTATCAGTAAGAGGTGTGTGCCCACTAAAAGCTGTTAGCACTGGCTGAAATAGTTAATTTTTAGCCTTAGAATATTTTCCTTTCCTTTTAGCATTTAGATTTTTTTTTTAACTATTCTAAACAGTAATTTAACAAGTCAAAATTGCAATTGAACCAAAGAGAGTCCACTGAATTTTCAATGTGGTTTATGCATCTCTGCGCAAACTTCATTGGATGTATCCCAGTAGGCATTCGAAACGACCACTTTTTGTCTTCTCCTTGGTGATGACCTAACACTGCTCCGCTGCCTTGCCTGAGCACTATCCATGCTGTGGGAAGAGTATTTAGTTACGGCTGCATCTGGAAAGGTTTGGAGTCCGACCACCCTCTCTCCCCGTATCATCTTTCCTACTGTCTGATCGCGGCTGTAAACCCGGAGCAGCCCTCGCGGTTGGGTAATCCAGCCGCGTCAGAGGAATGCAGGTTCCTTTTGTCTGCGGGATTTCTGGTACCGGCACAAGGAAGCTTCTCTCCAGCAGATGAATGCGATGATCTTGCAGGTCTTTCCTGTCTAAACACGACGTCTCTGATGAGTTTTGTATGTGGTTGCATTCTTCACCCTGCAGTGTGCTTGTCTGCATGGTGGTGGCTGCTCGGAGGTGGTGTGGGGGGAATCGATTGAGAAAAGGCACTTGGAGTACTCGACATACCCATTGTTGACTCCAAATCCCCTGGGGCTGGTTTGGCAAGCAATAGGCAAAGGCATCCTGCCGGCTCCTCCTCAGCGCTTGTAGGCATCCGTTTATCTCGGCACACGCTCCTGGCTGGCTCGCAAACCCTTGTCACAATTTACAGCAGATGCCACGAGACTCAAGCTGTGAAAGGCAAAGTCCAAACCACCAGCATTTGGATCGACACGCAAACATTTCCCTCTGGAATGGGATCACGCTGAGTGAGGGAGAGAGGCGCGGGGAAGTGGCCAGGGTGGTGTTGCCCCAAACCCACGCTTCCCCTTGGGCAGGAGAGACAATGGCTTATGGGTTTTCTACATGGACCCTTGGTTTTAGAGAGAGATGTGGGTGTAGGTGGGCAGGTAGGCCTTGGTGCATGGTCTGGCTGAGATCTGTTGAGGACCCTTCATGCTCCCTGATCCCCACCCTGCTACTCCTTGGCAGCGTACCCCATCCCTCTTTGCATCCCCCTCCATTTGCTCCTGGCTTGCAGACAAGAGGGGTGGGGAGGGGGCATGGAGATGGGAAGAGCAGCACAGCGACAGGGTGAGGAGCATCACCACGAGCAATGGTGGCAGGGAAAGTTTACTTTGCAGAGATCCCTTGTCTGTCCTGGTTGCAGCCATTTCTTAGAGAAACCAATGTGGATCTTGCTCAGCACCTCCTGGATGAAGAAGGCAATGGACAGCCACAGTGACCAGCTCTGGGGCGGACCTTCTTCTTGTGAGCTAAATCTCATCTGTGGGGCACACATCTAGTGGTCCCAGGGCATCCAAGGCAGGGACAGATGTATGACAGCAGGGCCCTGAGGTTAAAAGCCCATCACTGACTGTCTCTGTGCCACAGTGGCTGTGCCCACCTGGGCTGCGGAGACCGGCTTTGTGAGCATGGGGCTCACAGCCCTCGTGGAGCCTGTCCATCCCTCATTTCAAATGCTGAAGCTACGTTGACAGTGAGGTGTAAGACCCACTTACACCATGCTGTTGGGGTCTATTTTCTCTTCAGAAAGAAGTGAGCTGTTGTGCTTAACAAGGGAAGGGTGGAGAAAGTGACTGCCTGCTGGAATGGTGGCACTGGTGACAGATGTGACAGTGAAGAGTTGAAAATGCGGTCCCTGGGCTCTGCTCGTGCTCTGGGCTGTGTGGAGTTGATCCAGCGCTCCTGGCTCTTCCCCATCTGCTCATGTTTTACTTGGGAAATGGAAGTCAGCAGAAGTCAGTGGAGGGCCAGCAACAAAAGAGGAAGGGACCTTCAGCTCTCCTCTGCCTCACTGTTTTGGCTCTAGGACCTGTTGGCTGGGGAGCCACCCAGCACAGGGCAGGACTGGGGCCACGCTCTCCGGTGTATGCCCCATGGGAGCCTTGGCTGTGTCCTTGCGGAGGAGGTAATCCCTGCATGGGCAAGCTGTCATCAGCTGTGAGCCAAGGTCATGGATCTCCCAGGGAACAGGTCTCCTGCCACCACATGGCTGGTGCCTGGGCTGTCCAGAGACCATGGCAGCAGCCTTGCAGGCCGCACAAAGTTGTGGCTGTCCCTGAGGGAGCCAATGTGGGACACGTTCCACAGGAGACTGAGCCATCACACCCACCTCTGCTTGGCTGTGATGATGGGAAGCTGCTGAGCACCAAGTCCTCCTCTGGGACCAGCTTCTACCCACATGTGACAGGAGTGATGCTCCACAGCTCCTTGAACCTACTAGAAACTGCCATGAAGGTCCATTGGAATGGATACAAATGAATATGAAGCACTGGAGGGCAGTGGAGAGACAACCTTCTCTTCAGTGATGGCTCCTGCCTCTGTCCCTGGTCAATGGATGTGCTCCAAAAGTGAAGTTCAGACCAAAAGCCAAGTGTCCTGGGAGCCACCTGAGTGCAACCACCTCTCTACTGCCGGTCCAGAGAGAGCCTGTCACGGACAGACGATGCTTTGCTCACTAATCGCATTTCAGGACATATAATCCTTACTTCACACTTTTTCCCAGACAATATCTTTCCATATAATCTTA